>NW_013954612.1:0-10729 GCF_001266775.1 Austrofundulus limnaeus | reverse complement strand
TGTGTGTGTGTGTGTGTGTGTGTGTGTGTGTGTGTGTGTGTGTGTGTGTCCTTGTTTTTCTTACATCGTGGGGCCCAGTTTTGATGAAAATGCAGCGGGTGCTCCTTGTGGGGCCCAGGCTTTGGGCCCCACAACTTCAGAGGCTGATTTTGGGTGTGGAGGTTGGGTTTAGGACCAAGGTATGAATTGAGTTTAGGTTAGTTTTAGGGTCAGGAAGGTACCTGTGAGGTTAGCGCTTAGGGTTTGTGGTCAGGGTTAGGACATAAAATTACCAAAAAAATGAATGGAAGTCAATGGACGGGCCCCACAAGGATATAAAAACAAGTGTGTGTGTGTCTCTGGTGGTGATTCAGTTACGCAGAGCTGAACTCTCCAGGTTAATTCGATCATGAACGCTCATGAACTGTAAACCCTCGGCTGCAGTGATGGCTCGCAGAGTGAAACCATGATAACTGCACATATGTGTTTAATTCAATCTATTTCTGTTGTTCACCAGCGGACGAGTTGCGAAAGAGGTGATGGAGCAGAGTGCCAAAATCAAACGTGAACCTCCGGAAATCCACAGGTAGAGTTATAAACCGAATGTTTAATCTGAGGTTTTCACTGCACTTTACGTGCTGCTGTCAGCTTCTCCTTCAGGGTGATTTACTGTCTCTCAGTTCAGAGATATTTTGGGCTTTATGTTGTCTTTACAGGGCTGGTCTCGTGCCCAGTAGAAGTTGCCCATCAATCACCCACGGGCCTCGCCTCAGCAGCGTACCGCGCACACGTCGGAGAGCTGTGCACATATCAATCATGGAGGGTAAGAACTGAACTCAAGCTMTTTGAAGCAGGAACTAAACCAGGAGAGGACAACATTTTGTAACCAGAGGGCCTCATTAACCCAGTCAAATAAACCACATATAGAGAGACATATATTAAACTGAATTATCTTCCTAAAATAATTGCCCAGGTCTTTTTTTTTGTGGCAAAATTGACTGTTTTGCATAAATCATTACCTCACCTGATCTCATGGCCACCTGTGGTCAAACCACCTATATGAAGGTTTTTGTTTTAAACTGCTCAGTTAATCAAAGCCAACGGCTCAGTGGCCAAATATCTGGGGGGAGGGGGTAATTAATGGTAATGGCAGCTTTTTCATCCATCTTTTTTTTAATTGAAAATGAATGGAGCTCCATTCAACATCCATAAAACTCTTCAAAATGTTTATTAATCTTTACAGCACCTCTCCCCTTTTGTTCTGTTTTTTTTTGTTTGTTTTTGTACTTCTTTGTGCTGTTTTCAGTGTCCTTCAGCTTCTTCTTTTTCTGATTTTTGCTTTTTTTCTTTTTCAATTATGTTTGTTTTTTATTTTATTTTATTTTTATGATTCAACTTTTTTTATGCTTCTATCAGCTTCTTTGAGCAGTTTCTGCAATTTAAGCTATTTTGAACTTTTTCAGCTATTTTTTAGCTTTTTTCAGCTAAATTTCTTTTTGTAATAATTTCAGCTTCTTATTGCTTAAATCAACAATCTGTTATTTCTACTTCCATATGCTGGAGTAAGCTTTTAATAATACCTTTTAGCTACTTTTCTGCTAATTTCATTGCTTTTTCTTTACCAATTGGAAAATTTTCTATCTTTTTTTCCTTCAAAAATCTTTCAGTACGAAGAATTTTTGCTGTAGTTTCACAGAAGATTCTCTTGTTTCAAGTTGTTTTTGTTTGTTCGTAGTGAGGCCATATTTCGTCCATGTGTAAGGTAAAGGCTAAGAAAACCACATTTTGTTGTATATATTTCTTTCATATAGTCATGTATGACTGCAACAAACTGGTGGGCAGAAAGTCTTAAATTGTGAGAGTTCCTCCCCCTTTTGAGTAAAACCCTGCTCTCTCTCCAACACAATCTGAAACTGGAGCCATTTGGCTGAGTTCATGTTAGAGGGGCCGGCTGCAGGTGTGTGCGTCACTCAGTCTGCTTCAGTTCAAAGGATCGTTTTAGACATATGTATGACTGTGTTTACTTTGCACACTGGCAGTTAAGGTCACTTGTTGAGCTGGAGCAGTCAGTCGTGGGGTGTCTGTAAGGAAAATGGACTCATTAGTATTTTTTAGGTAAAACACTGAGGTTGATTTTCATGTTTTTACAGTTAGATAAGGGTCAGCAGCAGGGGGTTTGTGTATAGTTAGAGTCTTTTACTGTGTATTTCAGAGAACCATAAGACTTTCCAACCCCTCTGTGCATGCTGACGGGGTGTCTTAGAGTGGTATTAATACCCCAGCTGAAAATAACCAGGGTCTTCTGCTCCATGTATGTCACTGGCCTGGGTGGGGCAACGCCAGGAGGCTGGTGACTGAAGTGCTGCTTGCAGAAAGCCACTGTTTCACCTCCACGAACAGTTGCAAACCTGTGGACTCAGACTCTGGACAGGGACCGTAAGGACAGGGTCGGGACGTGCAGCCATGGTGAAGTGTCTGATCCGCATCACCACCCGGGTGAACGTTCACCTGCGCATGATCAACCACTGCTACCGGGATGTGAAGGTTCGGGTGCTGAGCCTGGGGCCTCGTATGCTGGGCAAAGCCTTGGGAGTGCTGCCCCTCTATCCTGCCCTGATGGGGCAGCAGGAGTCCGCCAGAGTCAGTCCTCTTCACGGTGCTCCTCTGCCCTGCAGTCCACCCAGCAACCCTCCAGGTAAACTCACCGCAGAGGCAGCAGGCCTGGGCGTCATGTGGAGGCAGTGGATCCTTCTTTAATCTGAAATCAGCTCTCTGCTTACTGGTGGCGACAAGAAAAGACGGATACCATTTCTGTGTCTGTGCTTTTTGTTGGGATGTTGCCGCTTTAGTTTGTTCATTCCTTGGATAAATTTCCTTTTAAAGCTGTGTCTTGTAAAATCTATAAATATATTTCCCACTTCCTAACATTATTTTAATCAAAAATAAACAGAAAGATGAGTCAGTAAAGATGGCTGCTGAAATTCTTTTAGTTTTTTTTTTACTCTCTGCTCAACAGCAGCTTCATGTCAGCAGAGGCTTAAGGGTTGGACGTAATCTGCCCTACTTCCCCCCACAAGTTAAAGTCCTTTTTATGATTCGCCTTCTCACCAGATGCTTAATTTTAATCCCTTCTCTTTACAGTGACAGGGTAATGCTGCTGCTTTGACACACTGGAGAATGTGACATCGTCAGCAATGTGCTCAGCTGGAGCTCGTCTTCACTGTAGAGCGTCTCTCGTTTACTGTACTAATAACTCTGCTGCAGACTGAACGCTGCATTTGAAACTTGGGTATTTACTAAAAACCTTTGCTTACAGAGCTGAGTGAAAGCTTTAAAGCCTTAGAGCCTTCTATACCTAAAAAAATTTATTGCTTTTTTTTCTTACTGTTTTTCTTGTTGATAAAAGCACATAGGGGGAAAATGACACAAACCGTCCGTTTTTTAAATTAAGGATGAATTTGTGCATTTACAGCGGGTAAAATAAGTATTGAACAYGTCACCATTTTTCTCAGTAAATATATTACTAGAGGTGCTAATGACATGAAATTTTCACCAGATGTCGGTAACAACCCAAGTGATCCATACATACAAAGAAATCAAACCATAAATGTCCAGAAATGAAGTTATTTGTAATAATGTGGAATGGCACAGGGAAAAAGTATTGAACACACTTACTGAAATTTATCTAATACTTTGTACAAAAGCCTTTGTTGTCAATGACAGCTTCAAGACGCCTCCTGTATGGAGAAACTAGTGGCATGCATTGTTCAGGTGTGATTTTGTCCCATTCTTCCACAAACAGTCTTCAAATCTTGAAGGTKTCGTGGACCTCTTCTATGAACTCTGATCTTTAGTTCTTTCCATAGATTTTCTGTTGGATTCAGGTCAGGTGATTGGCTGGGCCATTCCAGCAGCTTTAGTTTCTTTCTCTGAAACCAACTGAGAGTTTCCTTGGCTTTGTGTTTGGGCTCATTGTCTTGCTGAAATGTCCAGCCACGTTTCATCTTCATCATCCTGGTAGATGGAAGCAGATTTTTATCAAGAATGTCTCTGTACATTTTTCCACTCATCCTTCCTTCAATTATTTGAAGTTTGCCAGTACCATATGCTGAAAAACAGCCCCACACCATGATGTTCCCACCTCCAAACTTCACTGTTGGTATGGTGTTTTTGGGCTGATGTGCAGTGCCATTTGACCTCCAAACATGATGTGTATTCTGGCATCCAAACAGTTCAATGTTGGTCTCATCTGACCAGACTATATTCTCCCAGTATTACACAGGCTTGTTTAAATGTTGTGCAGCAAACTTTAAAGGAGCTTCAACATGCTGTTTCTTCAGCAGTGGAGTCTTGCGTGGTGAGCGTGCATACAGGCCATGGTGGTTCAGTGCATTACTTATTGTTTTCTTTGAAACAAACGTACCTGCTAATTCCAGGTCTTTCTGAAGCTCTCCACAAGTGGTCCTTGGCTCTTGGACAACTCTTCTGATAATTCTTTTCACTCCTCTGTCAGAAATCTTGTGAGGAGCACCTGGTCGTGGTCAGTTTATGGTGAAATAATGTTCTTTCCACTTCTGAATTATGGCTCCAACAGTGCTCACTGGAACCTTCAGAAGTTTAGACATTCTTCTGTAACTGATGTCATCATTATGCTTTGCAACAATAAGGTTGTGAAGGTCTTGAGAGAGCTCTTTAATTTTACCCATCATCAGATGGTTCTTGTGTGATACCTGGCCATCATTTGGGTCTGAACCAGCTGATATTAACTTGCACTGACAAGGGGCAGGCTTGCTTTCTAATTACTGAGATAGTTCAGCTGGTGTCTTGGCTTTCCATGCCTTTTTACACCTCCCTTTCTTCATGTGGTCAATACTTTTTCCCTGTGCCATTCCACATTATTACAAATAACTTCATTTCTGGGCATTTATGGTTTGATTTCTTTGTATGTATGGATCACTYGGGTTGTTACCGACATCTGGTGAAAATTTCATGTCATTAGCACCTCTAGTAATATATTTACTGAGAAAAATGGTGACGTGTTCAATACTTATTATATTGTGTTATAAGCTGGGTTTAGTTTATATGGTGAGATGATTTTTGTAGCTCTGAGAAATGAAAAATCAGACATCAGGTGTGAAAGTGGAGACTCTGAGTCTTCACTAAAACTTCTGCTCCATGTATCCACGAACGCCACATGGTGGATATCCAGGGCCTGGGATGTAAAACTTCCTGGTAAAAAATTGAGCAGTTACTCCTACAGAGCTGCTCATACCTGTTCAAAAAAAGAAACATCTCTAAATCTACAAAACAGTTGTCATTATTTATTCAAATTAGCCATTATATGTAAAATAGTGGTTGTATTTTGTCTAGTGTTTGTATTGTGTGTTTATTTGACCATTTCTCTAAGGATACTGACTCCTCAAAGAACTGAGTTATAAAATTCATTATATAACAGCTCATAAGTTCTTTAATAAAAGTTTTGTCTCAATCAGGTTTTAGTTAAAAGGTTCTTAAATCGATTGTTCAACTCTTTTGATGTGAGATTCAGGGAAAAGGTGAGAAACACTATCTTATCTATTGTAGATAGCTCTTTGAGCAGCATCATTTTGGAGAAGACGAGCTCATTTCTGACCGTATGAACCGTTGTTGAGAAACAATCTTAGATTCTAACTCTAATCATGAATGAAGCTGTAGTTATGTGTCCAATAATACCAATGTTCCTCTTCCTCATCAGGTCTGGAGTCCCTGCGTGACAGTGCCCACTCCACACCGGTGCGTTCCGTGTCCCACGGGGAATCCTTGATACCGCGCTCCCGGAGCCAGGCTGCGGACGCCGGCGACGGGATGACGGTCATCTCGGACGAGGCCTACAGCCCCTCGGACAGCGTGCTTCCCACGCCGGTGGCAGAGCACGGCGTGGACCTGGCCGTCTCGCGCCAAATCAACGGGGCGCCCTGCAGCATCGAGGAGGAAAGGGAGTCGGAGGCGGGCACCCCGACACAAGGGGAGTGGGGTGGTTTGGGCGCGGACAGCAGGTCTGCAAGGGAAAGTGGAGGCAAGGACTCGGCTCTCAGCGAGGTGGAACAGGTGAATAAGTTTCTATTAAGTGTCCTTCGTTTGCTCCTCGTGACCATCGGACTCCTTTTTGTCCTGCTCCTCCTCCTCATCATCCTCACCGAGTCGGACCTTGACATTGCATTTTTAAGCGACATCCGCCAGACGCCTGAATTCGAGCAGTTCCATTACGAGTACTTTTGTCCCCTCAGACGGTGGTTTGCCTGCAAGCTCCGCTGGGTGGGCGGGCTGCTCGTTAACGACAACAAGTGAGAGCCCCTTAGCCTCGTTCAGGGGGCGGAGTCATGAGAGGATGTTTAAGACTCCTGGAGTGACGAGTGGCATCATCGTCCCAACCATGAACACTTCTTTCATCCTCCTCGTCCAAAAAAAAAGAAAAGCCTTTTTTTTTTTGGCATTTTATAAACTTTCAAGTCATTTCAGGATTTCTTTTTTTCAACAAAACACAAAAGAAAAACACAAAAATAAACAAACAAAAAAATGGAAGAACTGAGGAATTTTAACGAGTTGCTTAATGAGAACAGAAAATTTATTTTACTCTATTTAATCTTTTTGCAATGGATGGACTTTTATTTATTTATTGCTTTTTAAACATGTTGGAATAAAAGAAGGAGACGAGTATTTAAACAGTTATCAAGGAAGTTGATTAGTCTGAGTTAAGTTCAGAGTCAGAAGGTTGGAAGGAGTTAAGGTGGCAGGTTGACGTCATCAAATAAACAGAACAGTGAAAGGAGAAAGGAAAAGAGAAAAATGTAAGGTTCAGGAACGAAGAAACAGACCGGGGAATTACCAAATGCCTTTTTTGTGAGAAGAAATTTGTGACTGTTTAACACTTTTTTATTTAAAACAATTAAACTTCAGTAAACAGTGTTACACAAGCTCCTCTGATGAAGATCAAAGTAGTTTTTTTTAAACATTTGACAGAAACAGGTAGTGTCATGTGACCCATTAGTGTCTGATGCAATTAGAGAAGATATTCTGGCACCAATAGATAATAGTCTAGATAGATGTTCGATGCTGATGTGATTTTTATTAATTAAGTACTTTAAATGTGCTCAGTTCTTCACTTTTCTTTCTCTCATGAAATGAATTAATTTTTCATCAGACTGAAATTCAATGAATTTCAATTATTTCTTTTTAAGAAGAGTTTGATCTATTTTTTTGGTTTCGTTTCAACCTTGCACCTAAGTTTATGTATTATACTATAATAGCTATAACTGCTAGAATAAGAGTAGTGATGTACGTTTTGTACGAAACAAGTTTGTTTCCTATTATATATATTTACAGGTTTTTTTCCATGTATATTTTACCAGAACTGAAATGTTATTTTGTTATCGAAGATTTAAAACTATGTTTTTTAGCGCTGCATTTCAAGCGAGGTCAGAGGCATTTATGGAGACATGGAAAGGCTTTGAAACAAGCAAACAGGGCTTTTATCCAGATTCACTCACCAGTTTTCCCATCTCCCATCCCTCTACCAGCAGTCGGTCGGTGTGTGTACAGTTTATAGTCACTTACATCAAATACAGTCAGGATCTTCATTTTTATACTGGCACAATTAACCCAAAAATGTATTTTAACATTTCATTAACTTACCATATCTTAATTTACTTGAAGAGAGTAGTGAGGGGCTTTGAACCTGATTGCGTCAACAGATTGACAAATATAAAACAACTTAAATCATAGCTTAAGTCAATAAGTATCTTACCTGTTGTAGCTCGTTCTTTGAAGGACGTCATTTTGGAGAAATAAGAGTTTAATTCTGACAGGATTTGGTGAGCTAATAGCTAGTGTGACCCACGCCATGAATTCAGTGGAAATTTGCCATCCTATAACAACGTCAATCTTAAAAAAAATGTCACAACAGTTCATACGAACTAGATGCGTTTACGTATTACGTAAATAGGAACATATTGCGAAATGTGCAGCACTGTAATCGGTTATAAGAGGGAGTTGGGGGGAAGTTGATTGAACTCTGTTGACATTTTTGAGACTGGACTTGTTTTAAGACTCCAGCAGGTGACTTTCGAATTGGTCCTGCTCAGACTAGCATTTATCTCCTCAATTCGGTCGATTTTAAACTCTATTTCTCCAAACAAAGRTCTTTCAAAGAATTGTCTARAACAGGTAAGATACTATTTGTTCATGTTTCCACTGAACCTCACTTAAAAAAAATCTAAGATATCACATAACTTAGTGTTAAATTTTGTTTGGCAATATGTAATAAAAAAAAAACACCAAGGCAGATGTCATTTGATTGACTTAAACTATTTTTGAAAACTGAATATCACATTCTGAATTAAACATTACCGCGATGTAATTTCAGTTACTATCAAATAAGAATGGCTGCTTTATATTTGGGTCGGGATCTGGACTTTTCTGCCTCTCAGCTACGGGGAGCAATAAGCATCATGGCTGCTGATTTATTTTATTTATTCTTTTTTGTATATTATTTGCATCTAGGATATAGTTTCTGTCTGTTTATGTTTAGGAATGAAAACTGAATTTGACAAAATTAGTGGATCACTAGCAAGAAAAGGGAAGATAGGCACAGAAGACTACAGGAACAGAAAGTTCAGCTTGTGGACAGAGAGCATGCTGCGCCTCATGARTCTATAGATTGTACAGTTGCTTTACTTTTCAGTTTGCTCTTGTTCAAACTGAGCCCATATTGAAGAAGTTGTAGTTCTGACCACAGAGTAGCATGATGTGGCTGGCTCCACGGCTGCTGCTCATCATCGTTCAGAAAGCCACTGTTCTCTCCGGTGAAGAGCAGCACGCTGGAACAAACCATCAAACCAAACGAGCTACACGGGCAGGAAACCCTGTCGTCCATTCAGGACTGTTTACTTTTCAATTCAGTAAAAGAAAGCAAATACAAAAAGCACATTTTTTCCTAACAACCAGTGAAGCAAGCATGGGTGGATTGATTTTTTTTTAAGCGTGCACTCATGCATCATATTTATTTCTTCACAGAGGTCAGCACAACTCATCAGCTGAGCTTTTTCTTAAAACTGTGTGTGAGGGTGTTTTTCAGCTATCGAGCAGCACKATGTAGCTTTAGTGGTCTCTCACACTCAGAACATGCAAGACTTTTTTTTAAATAGGAGGCACCATTATTCAAGGAGCAATAATCAGCTGATAGAGCAAAAAGATGTGATTTACAAACCTGTATATTAAGATAAACCGTCGAGTAATGTTTGATCGTTCATCATGTTTGTAGAAAAGCTGAATTGCTGCTGTTCTTACTTTTACAATGTGACCACTGAGCTATTGTTGGTTTCTGTAATAACATTTTATATTTGGAAGAAAAAAAAAAGGAAAAAAAATCCCATTTTTTTTATTTGAGCCCTCTTATGTGGATATTTTTTCTCTTTAGCTTCTGGTTCATTAAGTGACATATTGCTCCTTGTGCCTGCATCCRAACCTATAAGTACCAAAGTGGCTAAAAAAAAGAAGAAATGGAGACATCATCCTTTTCTGCAACAAACCTCTACGTCTTTATAGGAGGTGAAGATAAATAAGTGTCTGAAAATGTTTGTACTGAACACCAGGAAGCCCAAAACCCTTTAGAATTTTATTTTCTTGGAAATGTGCACATGTACATTTTTTAAAATTTGGTCTTTTACAATTTTGTTTATGTAGGGAGATGACAACAGGTTTGTAACATCTTGCTATTCATCAGTGGTTGAAGTGGCAGCCTTCCAAACATGTATACACTGGAAGATTGCTTTTATTTAAAAATGAGTAAAGCCTGTGTGGCACATGTCAAACTCAAGGCCCGGGGGCCAAATGTGGCCCAGCATGACATTTTACGTGGCCCACAAGCGCTTTAAAGATGTATTGTCTTAAAATGAGAGTTTGCTGCTCAAAGCCAGCATTGACTATAAACTACATCTCCCATAATGCATGTTGATTATTTGGATGTTTTGTGTTTAGTCCAAGTTAAACACAAAACATCAAAGTTAATTTCAACCCGTGGCCCTCTGTGAAAATGAGTTTGGCGTGATGTGAATYAAGGCTGCTTCAGAAAGATGTTTATTTAAAGTTGTATTTTGCAATATGTTTTCTGCTGAACTGTTTTTTTTTTTGCGACCTCCGAAACCTGAATTAACTTAAACTCATTAAGAACTGACAACCAAAATAACCCAAGTGGCTCATCTGATTTTTATGTTATATTTATGCAGGTGTGTGTTGTTGCATTACAGGGTTGATAAAAAAAAATTGCCATACCTGAAGATGTCTTATTCCTTCGTTTTACTCCCGTAAACAAACCTAGTGTTGCACACCTTAAAATGTGAACATGCATCTCCATGTCTGGTGGTGTGTTTATGTCTGCCTCGTTTTATCCTTGAATTGGAGATTGCTGTTTAATTACATTGCATATACAAATATATATATTTATCTATAAAAGTCCATGTGCCAAACCCAGTTCTTGTTCAGTCTGATTCATTCCAAACCCATGTTTGTACTGTAGGTAATCTGTACAATTCAGTATCAAATATTGTTTCTCCAGTAGTCCCTTGTAACTGGTGCCATGAAAACAAACTATTCAAACTTGAAATAAACTTGAAATAAAAAGTGTTTTGCCTGTTTTTTTAATACTCTATACATTTTTTTTCACCCTAAGATAAATGCAAACCAGTTGAAGAAATTGTCAACAATATTTAAATTT
>NW_013954611.1:22835-24554 GCF_001266775.1 Austrofundulus limnaeus | reverse complement strand
CATTTGTGGTGTTTAAAAAAGTTTCAGTGACGACATTAGCATGTTGGGACAAAAGAAATTTAAAAATATTTATATGCATTAAAATATCCACAAAATATTGATGTTTTATTGATATTTTGTCACTAAATCATATCAGCACAGAGAGAAAAGTATAAGTTTACTCTAAAACCAATGTAACTGATTCTATTTGGTATAAACTGTAATTTTATTCATCAAATGTCCTCTGAAGTACTTCAAACACACCAGGTCCTTGTAATTTTACATAACAATGATCCTAGATCCATGCTGAAAAATATAAAAACCAGATGACGACAGTAATAGACTTCAATCCTGGTTGATTTGGGGACACTTGTGGTTGCCATAGAAACAGACGGAGTGGCTTAATGATATGGGCTTTGAGCAGACACCCCCCCCCCCCAAACACAATGCAAGAGCAGCCGGTGAGTTTTGTGATGCTTATGAGAATTTAGCCAAACAAACTCATGCATAATAAATAAAGAGCTCAGTTAAAGTCCTGGTTCATATTTTATGTACTTTTTTTAAGTTTCTCGACAGAAAACTTTGATGAAAATACTAAAAGAAAAAAAAAAAGAAACACCAGCTGGAGAAAAATAAGTTTTTATAGCCACTTGGCATTTACCAAAATATACATTGATGCATTTAAAGAGCGTTGTATGCTTACTTTATGATGCAGGTGACATTACATTACATGCAGCATATTTCTGATGCTCTTGCTCGTGAAAGCAGTTTAAATTTTGTGCCAGGACAGCAGATGCTGCCAAAGCAGTAAAATCTCGTTAACTGAGAGGCAATTATAGAACTTATTACATAAATCACATTGTGTTTACTGCAGAGCAAAAGGCCAGTATAGATTTTAAAACGAAGTTTGATGTGATGAACAACTCACCCAAAACATATAAACACAAAATGTAAAAAAAAATGCATCAGATTCCAGTTTTCAAATGAGTGTCAAACTCAAAGCAAGCTGCAGGTTGGAAATGTGTCTGTGTTTCTGTGTAGGAGGCACTTAATGGCACATAAAATTTGTCAATAAACTTTTATACAGCAATAAAGATTTATTTCAGAGTGTATAGCCCTGAAGCGGAAAATATTTGCATATCTTGGGAAAATTGCTCCATTGCCATCCATCCATGTCTTCCATTTAGTTCCTGTAAGCTTGTTTATTGATGTAACATTGTAAACAAGAGATAGAATAAACAGTTTTCTCCCCGGTTTTGGGGGATTCAGCAAAAAGTTAAAGGATTCTGGAAAGTCAAAGAACAGGGAAAAGTGATTCATGGGACCTTAAAAATGAAGATGTTCACAACTTTAATTAGGCTGCTTATAGGCAGTTGGGGAAAAATCTATGTGAACCAATTAGCTAGCTACTGAATTTATAGACAAAGAGAGCAAACTGCGTAGTAATCCAAAACAATACTAAAATTGAGTACTTTGTTGATGTTGTCATTAACACAGACTTTTTTAGCACATATATATATAAAGGCTTAAAACACCTGTTCAAAATGGCGTGTTCATGACTTATTGTGTTGTTAAATCTTGTTTGCTGATTTGCTATTTTGCATTAATTGCTTTATTGATTTGATGTTTTATCTGTTCTGTAAAGTCCTTGGGTTTTTGAATGGCACCCACAAATAATATCTATCTATCTATCTATCTATCTATCTATCTATCTATCTATCTATCTATCTATCTATCTAT
>NW_013954611.1:19365-21835 GCF_001266775.1 Austrofundulus limnaeus | reverse complement strand
TAAATATACTAACCTCACTCCTTTTGTAACAACTAAGGCAAAAATGTAATTAATTCAGAAAATCTTTTCAGGACCCCACCTTGATGTTTCGGGACCCCACTTTGGGTCCTGACCCCAACTTTGGGAAACACTGATCTACATTGATCAAAAACAAATCAAAGTAGTAGAGGAATTTAAATATCTAGGACTTGTTTTGGACTCAACTTTACTTTTAAAAGTCATATTAAAAAAAGCTTTTTAATATTTTAAAATATAATTTGTCGGTTTTTAGGCACATTCGAAATACACTAACTCATGGAGCGGCAAAAACCTTCTTGGAGGCAATGATAATTTCTCACATTAATTATTGTATTACATGCATGTTTTGAACTCAACTTTTACTTTTAAAAGTCATATTAAAAATTTTTTTTAATATTTAAAAATATAATTTGTTGGTTTTTAGGCACATTCGAAATATGCTAACTCATGGAGCGGCAAAAACCTTCTTGGAGGCAATGATAATTTCTCACATTAATTATTGTATTACATGCTGGTCTCAAGCAAATGAATCAACAACAAAACCTCTGAGATCTTTATATAACCAACCAGTAAAGTGTTAGATAAAAAGCCTTTGAAATACCGCCATTGTCACGTACAAGGAAAACATAAAATGTTAAACTTCATTAATTTAATTGTTATTCCAATGTGCGGCTCATTTTTCAAATTGTAAATAACACTGCTSCTCCACCACTAAAACATTTTGTCCAACTCTGTTCTGAACTTACAACTAGGAACACCAGGTCAGTGAATAGTAAGGATTGTAGAAAACCTAAATGTAGCTCAGTATTTGCACAGACAGCCTTTTCTTTTAAAGGCATCACAGAAAGAAATAAGCTTCCAGTAAATCTGAAACTTTCTACTGACCTGAAGGATTTTACCTATAATGTTAAGAAAGGGCAATTGGAAAACCAACTGTGTCGGCACTGAAATATCTTGATTGTAATCCTTGTATTAGTGATTTAATGAACAGATGTTTAGCATGTAGACCTGTTTTTGCTGATGTATTTCATGATTGTGTATAGAGATTGTAATTAGAATTGATTGCTATGGTCTTTATGACTTTATGCAGTAACTGTGTCTACAKATTTTATGGATTATTCTTGATTTTAGATTGTATTTTGTTGTTCAGGGACTACAGATGGAAATTAGCGTAAGCTAGATCTGGTGCAAAGCACCTTTTTAATGTTTTTATTTGCACATTGTCCCTGTTTTAAATAAAGTAATTCTAAAAAAATAATAAAAAAGAAACAACTTGCAACGTTTTGTCCCAATGATGAGTTGCATGTATTTCAATTAGCTGACGGTGCTGGTCTTGTGTTTATGCCCACTGCGGCTGGTCCCTAATGCCCAAATCTGCATCGTTTAAAAATCCAACCCTTTACTTAAGTRAACGCACTTAAGTTGATATGTTTGAGACTGTCCTGAACTGAGCCCAACAGGGAAAATGTAGAAATCAGCCACTGATCGAAAAGGTTTTATCTTGAACCTCTTTGTTTTTCTCCCTTCACAGTGTATGTAGATGAACATGGTTTGATCTTTGAAGAGCTACCTTTAAAACAAATCAAAACAGCAAGGTGTAAGAGGTTTGTTTGGGACTTTAAGCTGTCTTTTCAGGGTAACTTTTTTTTTCAACAAGAAATACAAGCAGGACATCTGAAACATTAAAACATTTCATTGTGTCAACCTTAAGACTCGGCTCTGTTATGTAGAATTATGCGTAGAACACACTCTAAAAATGAAATGTTGGATTTACTTAACCATGTTATGTGACCCCGTTCAACTTAACTGAGTTGAGTAAATTCAAAGCAACATACTCATGTTCTTTGGTTAAAAAACTGGTATATTGCTTTGAATTTACTCAACTCAGTTAAGTTGAACGGGGTCACATAACATGGTTAAGTAAATCCAACGTTTCATTTTTTACAGTGCAGAGCCATTTATATGAATACTTAATCTCAGGAACTGAATAAAGCATACAAAGGTTAACATGAAACTGGAAAATCAATGATTTAAGATTAGGATATTGCTTTATTATATTTTTTATTGGATTCTTGGGATTGTTTTCAATCAGTCACAACACTAGGCAAAGTTTTCATCACTAACGCACCAAAAATACCTAATATACAATCCAATTTTGTTAAGAAGGATAGTGTTTATAGTTTGAAGGGACTTGAAATGTTTGTAAAGCCAAACAATTGAACAAATTTGAAGGAGCGATGCACCTCTGGTTTGAGGAATTAAACTGTGGAACAGCTTGAAAAATGACCTTAAAAATGCTGGAACTATTTATTCATTTGGTAGAAAACTTAAAAGTTTTTTTAATGAGAAATGAAGAAAGTATTGGATGAAATTGAGATTTCTGTTGTGATGTTTTGTTGATTATTTTAAGCTATACTGTGAAAGTTGAGTTTAATTTCTGCATGTTTTATGT
>NW_013954611.1:933-18365 GCF_001266775.1 Austrofundulus limnaeus | reverse complement strand
TCCATCCATCCATCCATCCATCCATCCATCCATCCATCCATCCATCCATCCATCCATCCATCCATCCATCCATCCATCCATCCATCCATCCATCCATCTATCATCCATCCATCCATCCATCCATCCATCCATCCATCCATCTATCTATCTATCTATCTATCTATCTATCTATCTATCTATCTATCTATCTATCTATCTATCTATCTATCTATCTATCTATATTTGCAAAAAACAAATATTCACTCATTTTAAATTTGATGCCCACAACACATTTCAAAAAAGCTGGGAAAGGCTCATGTTTCCCACTGTGTTACATCATACTTTTAACAACACTCAATAAGTGTTTAGGAACTGGGGACTCTAATTGCTGAAGCTTTGCAGGTGGAATTCGCGTACATTCTTGCTTAATCTACTGCTTCAGTTGCTCAGCAGTCTGTGGTCTCCGTTGTCATCCCAGTCGTTTTTTTTATTTGGGATTCTTGTGTTTTAGCTTCTCTTCCTCAGTCAGCTTCTCAGTGTTTTTCCAGTCAGTCACTTGTTGCCACTCCCCAATCAGCTCAACTGCCTCTCACACCTCATCAGCCTAGCTCTATATYAGCAGTCRCCTTCTATCTCCACCTCYGCAGATCCTTGTGTTTTGTGTTCCCTCCTTTATGGCCTCCTATGGTTTCCTGTGATTCTGTTTATTGGGAGTTTATATCAGCTCTTCGCTTTAGTTTGTTATTAAAGTATTTTCAGGTTTTCCTCTGTTCCCTGTGAGTATGGGTCCGACCACGTCACTCACTTCCGTCATGACTAAGTTCTGAAGTCAAACTGGTTCAAGACGACTGTCACAACTGGTGGGCTTTCCAAACACGAAACTGACTGAAACCCAACTTGGTGTGTTGATTTTAAATTTGTAAAATTGTTCATCTGATATGGTTATTTAAATGGTAATGTCAGAAACTTGACAGATGGTTTTTAACATCTTAAAAATATTATTTAAAGTCCCAACACAGTCCCAACACTGTCCTAACACAGACAAGCTACATCTAATGGCCAGAACTCTGCAGTTTTCACTCATTTACAGGCCAGCGGTCACTCTTTCAGAGATGAGGATGTTCTCATTCTTGATAGAGAGGAACGTTGGTTTGAGAGAGGAGTAAAAGAAGACATTTTTGTCAAGAAAGACCATCCATCATTAAACAGAGGTGGAGGCCTCCGTTTTCAGTTGTCCCCCTCCTACAGCACTGCCATTGCCAGTATCACTCCACCCCTGTTAACAATAGGTGTTAATTAGGTGTCAACGATAGCCATGTGATGTGAGTATCAGTCACATGGAGGCAGTGCTTAAAAGCCTGAATTTTGCCTGAAACTCTCAGACTGAAGAAGTCTCTTGGAYGAGAGACYAAACGTTTCATTAGAGAAGAACCCGTCCAGAAGACCTATACAATTTTTTTTCTTTTTGATAATTTAAAGTTAACTTAAACTATGTTTATCTTTATCCTACGTCTACTTTATTTGGCTCTACATTTTCATTCAGTAATGGTCAAATAGATTTTTTGGGGTGTGGTAGATAATTGTGGTCTGGCCCTTAACACRTTCTGCTGCTGCTGAAAATGACTGGATGTGTGAGAATGAAGAGGAAAGGCGCAGAACAATTATAACCTGAGTTTATGGCAGCACGATGGATCAGTGGTTAGCAGCGACGCCTCACAGCAAGAAGGTCATGGGTTCAATCCCTGGTTCGGACCTGGGGTCTTTCTGTGTGGAGTTCACATGTTCTCCTCGTGCTTGCGTGGGCTTTCTCTTGGTGCTCCGGTTTTCCCCACCCCTAAAAACATGTATAGTTTGCCTTCAGGCCCAGGCCTCCCTTGAAAAAGAGATCTGAGATCTCAATGGGACTTGCCTGGTTAAATAACAGTAAAAATAAAAAATTATCCTCTATACAGGCAGTTGTCATGCTTATAGCTACTTCAAAACTAAATATCTTTAGTTTAGGCTTGTTTTGCTGTTGACCAAATTTTTAAGAAGACATGAAAACAAATGTAAATTTAGAAACGCTTCACACACACAAAAAAAGTTGATTCAAACTTTGACAAATTAGTTWAAAATATATCTAGTGTCTGCAGATGTAACAGGTGGATTTTGGTTGAAGGAGAAATAAACCCATCCCACTCACCACAAACTCTGGTACACTTCCTGCCATTTTCACTGCAACAAGAACTGTGCAACAACATACAGTGAGTGTTGTACCAACCAGGTCAAACCACACACATAAAAAAACAAGGTGAAAAATGACACTATTACCGGTAGATGAGCAGACAAGATGAACTTCTACATAGTTTTAGGATTTAGTATTAAAGGGTCATGCAACTTCAGTGTGAAATTTCCGCAGGCAAATCAGAGGTAAAACATTAAAGAACTTAGTTTAGCTTCTTTTGGCTAACAAAATAACCTCTACAAGTTTTGCATCATATTATCAGAATTAAATATAAAGAATATAAACATGAAAAAAATATATATTTCCTTTTTTCTGGATAAGTTTGTAGAAGGTGCTGTGGCTTGTGAAATTTAGGCAGACTTCTGTAAAGAAAACATTAAAAAAACACATTGCCACTAAACAGTTATTAAATGCATGTGAGAGATGAATTTGAACAAAACAAAATCAAAAATAAATTATGACATACAGTTTAAGGATAGTGTTTAAAGTTGATGACCAAAGGGAAGAAAATATCTTTGTTGTTTGTCCACCCGGGGGTTCCTCTTCAAGCAACAATAGCAGCTTTGTAGCTCGTTGCCCAGATCCTGGCAGTGATGTCCTTTGGTCCTGTGACTTTTGGTCCCGGCGGCACGCCGGTTCATTCCTTTCTCACAAATTAAGGTCTCTTTGGCTCTGATTTGTGTTGAGAAATCAGAAAGGTATGTGCACACAGAGTACTGATAAGACATCTGATTGTTCAGCCAATTCAYTTAAAGAGTTATGGAGTGCATCTATAGCATTAGCAACTCAATCTTCCATCATACATTGCAGAACATTTGTATTTAAAAGCACTGCATGGTCTCAGACAGGGTGGTAAAACCTCCATGGGTCAGGGAGAAGTCTATGTCTCAGTTGGAGGAGTTGACCTATCTGGATGTCTTGTTTATGAGTGATGGTAGCGACAGATGGACCAGATTGAGGCCGTCTCCACAGTAATGAGGGCGTTGCTTCAGTTTGTTGTAGTGAAGAAGAAGTTGAGTCAAAGGGCAAAGCTCCCAGTTTACTAGTCTGTCTACATTCCAACCTTCACCTATGGTCATGAAGTTTGGATCATGATCAAAAGTCAAAATCCTCYATACCAGCATCAGAAAGTTGCTTCCTTTGTAGGGTAGCAGCATAGGTTCGGCCTTAGCAATGACGTGATGACCTCTGGCATCTAAGGGGGAGCTCAAAGTAGAGTCACTGCTTTTTCACATCGAAAGGAGTCAGTTGAGGTACTGTATATAGGCATCTGATTAGGATGCCTCCTGGATGCCTTGGGACCCTTCTCTGGCCTGGAACACCTTGGGGTCTACCAGATGGAGCCAGACAATGTTGTGGGTGATAGACTAAATAAATAACTAAATAAATGGAGATCGTTTCACAACTAGTTCTAATTATTTAGGAATAGTTAATCCTGCTCCAACGCTAAAATACGAAGCCATTTGTAAATAATGTGCACATTTCAACTAATAAATCATGCAATTTCTGCAGCCATGATGGTTCGTGAGAGATTTCCAAATGCGTAATCTGATTGAAAGATTTCACAACATCTTTCAGCTTTTTAGGATATTTCTTGAGGATGACTCTCAGCTACTATCGCACCAAATTATAATTCAATATCTGTTAAAATGACATGGTTTTAGCCGGTTACATTTTTGTTCAAGTTTGTTAGCTGTGGAGGACATTTTGAAATGGGTTGACTCCAAAAATGAATCAATTGCAGAGGTACTCCCAGTGAAATCTGTCCTATTGTTCACGAGATAATTTGCAAACAGGACAAACAGAGAGAAGCAATCAAAAACATTGTTGCCGTTTTGCTTTTGACAGTAGGAAATTGGGTAGAAAATTACTTTATTATCAGTAYAGTGGATTTATTCTTTGAAACAAAATGACAAAAATGAGTCATTTCCCAGCTGGGTAATATGAACCACAATCAGCCCWTGGATATGTAATAATGTCATAATTTGCATATTTGAATACCCTCTGGTTCAGTGGGATTAAGTAGAAACTGAAGGAGCTTAATACTGGTCAGTGGACAAGATGTTTTTGAAAAAACAAAACAAAACAAAACATGGACTGTGAATTAGAGTGTGGAGATCTTAAGCCAAGGTCAGCAAAGGACTTGTTCCCAGAGCTGGTTAAGCTGTTAATCATTAGTGAGGAAAATAGAAAGAGTGGATGATTACAGCACAAAATGTTCTGCTTTGCTGCTCATTCAGGCAAAACTTACAAAGGTAAGGTTTGTTTTATTCATTTACTCTGACAGGCTTCCGTTCAGCACTGAAGGTGAAAGGCCATGACGCTTTGTCTGTGTGTGTGATTGTTTTTGTGGAGCGTTTGCAAATTCTCTCATGAATGAGTCGGCAGATTTTAATACAGTTCTCAGAAAGTAATGCACACCCTTTTGAGTAAATCCGATASAAGATGGCCGCCACAGCTAATCAACTTTACGAAACACATAAATGAGCGTACCTCAGTCAGTGGTGCCGATATGGAGCTAAAATTTGACGTGATAGTAGCTGAGAGTCCTCCTCAATGTGAACTCAGAGCACTAACTGGTCACAGAATTTCATAAAAGATTGTGCACAACGTTGGACTAAAAGGACTTTAACTCTCCTCTRAACATAAAATAATTTTAGCTTAAAKCTCCTTTAAAATGTTAAGTTACTTCCACAAACTGATGCTGCAGTATTGT
Source organism: Austrofundulus limnaeus (assembly GCF_001266775.1). Taxonomy (NCBI): domain Eukaryota; kingdom Metazoa; phylum Chordata; class Actinopteri; order Cyprinodontiformes; family Rivulidae; genus Austrofundulus; species Austrofundulus limnaeus. Next base: position 13,446 of record NW_013954611.1, on the reverse strand, counting down.
RARTTCCTTTTGGTGATATTTAAATTAKYTTTTTGTGAAATCTTAATATCGTGTTTTTGCAGGGAACTAACAAAAAAAAAGTTGCAAGCAGTGTCAGGCTTAGAATCGTTTTGAAACAGGAAAGAAACTAATCCCAAGTGACTAAATGTTTCTGCTGATTGTATCTTTAACAGTTTAGCCAGTTGGTCATGGGATGTGAGCAGCTGCCCAAAAAGAAGAAGTTCACATGACTTCGGTTTTGAAAGAGTGTATGTGTAAGGCTGTTTCCTTTTTTCTTTTRTTTTTTTGTCTAATGTATTTGCTGAAAGCACACGATAGGGTCAGGTGGATGCAAAGTTGAGAAATAGCATTTATTCATTTATTTTTCTTCAAAGATGCAGTGTGAATGCTGAGTGCTAAGATCAGGGCTGCCAACATTTCAGAAATCCTGAGAGAGATTTGGGGTGGGGTTGTAGGGGAGTTTCATCTGTTCCTGCGTCCTATTGGCTACATCTTATAGAAAATGACTGTACATAACTACATTATAGACTTGCGCCAGATTTAAAGGCTAGTTCATGGTTGAATATGTAAGTATTAAGCACCTTTTTGAGCAAATGTTGTGCTTAACTGTTGCGTGCTATGTATGTCGAGCATTTTACGATTTGGTCAAAAATGGCACAAAATAAGTCAGAAACCTTCTTCATTCAAGTTCTTCTCAGAAATGAGTTTAGCAGAAACGTGACATGTCAACAGTAACAAACAAACAGACAAAGTGCCTGAACACTAAGCAGATACAATTTGACCAGTGTGTTCACGCAAAAAGCTGGGGAAATCCTAAGGTCCTAAATCTTTGTGTGACTGGTTGGCCTGTGGCCTGCTTCGAGGCCTTGATGACAGGACTCCTCCCCTCAGCCTGCTCAGCTGTTAAAAAGGCATAATTCAGACAAGTTGTAGCCAGGATTTTGAGTTGGGAGGGTTATTTTTCGGGAAAAGTGAACATTTCAAGCCCGGGCTCCACGGGCAACGCCCTAGTGAGGGTGTGACAGGCCAGCAAGAATATTCAAACCTTTCCCACTGAACCCCACTTTYAAATGATCGGGTTATCCCTTTATCAAATATAGTGCACTGACAGTTGCTCGGTTTTATGTAAAATGTATAATGTTCTGCGTGCAGAGCATCCTCATGGGAACAGAGAGCATCAGTTGTTGTTTTTTTTAAACAATGAGAAACATCATCTATGTGAGCAACAAGCAGAAACTCTGCTCTGGAGCTGTGTCTCGTGCTCCTGTTGCTTTTTAATGAGGCACCTCAGGCAGAACAGTGTGTCTGTGTGTGTATGTGTTAGGCAGGAGGATGTTCTGGTTCTGTTAAAGTGGGAGTCTTACCTCTAAAAAGTAAAAAAAAAAGGACTTTTGTACGGCTGGATAGATGGTATTTTTCAGCTTGTGAAATCAGATATATGAATGGCATGAGAGRGTGTGAATGTAGTTAAATGCATTTGTCTCATGCTCAGTTGAATGAGAGTTGGCAGCTCTATAAGGTTTGTTGAAAAAGCTGAGTTGTTCAAGCTAAAAGGGAAGCTAAAAGTAGCAAAAGGTTAGCCAACAGCAAAAAGTAGCAAAAAGTTAGCCAACAGCAACATGTAGCAAAAGGCTAACTTAAAGTTAAAAACAGCAAATGGCTTTCTCAAAGTTGAAAGTAGCAAAAGACTAGCTAATAGCTATAGTAAGTGCAGCAACAAAGCTAAAAGTGGCAAAAGGCTAGTCAACAGCAAAATGTAAGGTTTGACTTAAAGCTAAAACCAGCAAATGGCTATTTCAAAGGTAAAAGTACCAAAATACCAGCTAATAGCTAAGTCTAGCAACAAGTTAACGAATGCTAGTTAAAACTTAAATGTGAAAAAAGTGTAGCTAAAAGCTAAATGTCAATTGTAGGGTAAGTCACGTWGTCAAAAGGTAATGGAAAGTATCACAAAGCCACCTAGAAACTAAAAGTAGCAAAAAGACAAAAATAGAAACACAAAGCTAAAATTAACAGAACAATAACAAAGCTACTAAAAGAAAACAAAACAAGAGGTCACTGATTTCAAAGAGAACAATGTGTCTGAAAGAACTGAAAAGYTTTGAATGCATTTCTGTGAGAAAAATGTTTCCCAAAAAGTTAAAWATGTTGAAATGTAACTGACAAAAATTAAAATTCAAAGCAATCATCTGCATGATCTAAAGTTCGGAAATTACTTTACTTTCAGATCCCTTAGTTTAACACAGGAAGCAAACTCACACAATACATTGTTTGCTGCCGGATGGTCTGCCTGGCACAGATTGAACCCACAGCCAAGTACTATGAGATCACAGCACTGATGATCAGCAGAAATATTTTATCCCAGGGCCAGGCAGATGAGAAACCTTGACAATACTTGTTTTAAACCAGAAATTCTACTTWGCTAGAACATAATCTCACATCTCATAGAGGCACCGGCTTAAATACGTCACACTTCAACCCGAACTAAACCTGAACTGCCTTAAAGGATTTAACAGGAAGAAAACAAAACAACTGTCAGAGTACTGATTGCTTGAGCAGGCAGTGTTCCTGATGAACTGTCAGCAGTTCATTTGTCTTGYTAAAGATTTTGCAAATGGGAAAGTATGGGTTTAATAAAAAAAAATGCAATAATTGTTTTCCACCATTAATAAAACTGTGGGAAAGAAAGTCATTTGCTCATGTAAAGTTCTAAGGAAGGAACACAAATCGCTCACCTCCTGGCATCAAAGATTTTAAACAAATAACACGTATGATTTGTTTGAATTCAGAATATGTGTTAGTGACAACTCTCAGCTACTACCACAATGAATTGTAGCTCAATATCTGCACAATTGGCGGTTATAACCATTTTTGTGTTGCCAATGTCTGCTAGCTTTGGCGGCCATCTTGAATGTTGGCTCCAAAAGTTATCTCATTTATATCAATGACGGAGATGTATACCCACTTAAAGTTTCATTACATTGTATCCAACAGCTTAAGAGATATTTTGCTAACAGTCAGACATACCATCAGTCATCTTTCATAATGCCAAAACTGTAAACATTGATTAAAAAGTTCCAAATTTTWAATAAAACAAAAACTAGTCATATTTCTATGTTAAAGTTTGAGGAACTCTAAAACAGGAAGCATCATGCTCTCGACACAACTGACACAACACATGTGACAAAAAGCTTAATTTAATTTTCAGTCAWAGATAATGACTCATCCCTTTCAGAGCTTGTCCAACACACCCGGAAACAAGATCCTTTTTTGTGAATCTGGTCTGCTCACTGATGCCTGTCCTCTTATTACAGGACAACACAAAGACAGGAACAATCTGTGATGGATCACACTTCATTAGAGAAGCTTTGACTCAAACATTTATGGTTTATCTACAAACAGGAAGAAATGCTCTTACCTGTGATATTTATTCAAAGCAGATCTGTGGCAGATTTACTGTCTACTACTAAAAGTAAGTATTGTTGAACTTAGAAAATTGGGTGATTTAGAGGCATCTATTATCTTTTGGATAACAAATGATACGTGTATTTTTACAGGTTTGCATTTTAACCTATTTTTTTATTTTGAGAGTATAAATTTGCTGTAATGAGTCATGCATCTGTGGAGAGGATGTTTAATGTCTGCAATCTAGAGGTCTGAAAATTTATCACTGCACTGAATGCAGACACACCACTCAAATTGGGTTTGGGGGTTCTGTCCTTAGAATGGAACATCCACCATTTGAGGGTCCTGTTGAGTTTAAAATGTACTGGGATCTTTGTGTTTAGAGAAAAATCTCRCAAGTTTTCCACCTACATCTCAAGGATGTGAAGAGCAGTTTAATCTGCATGTAAATCCTGGCATTAACGAGGCCTCTCAGCCCCTCCCATGCACATCTGACCCTCTCCAGGTCTTTCTCTTTGTCGGCTCATTAGTGTCCCTTTTTATTTTCTGTTGTGTCTCTACTTCCCTGTCAGTTCATAGGCTTTATAGCCAGTCTCTTTGGCTAGGTTCACACTGCAGGTCTTAAGGCTCAAGTCTGATTTTTTTTTCAAAAATCAGATTTTTTTGCATAGATGTTTATATTACATTTTAAATGTGACCTCCATCAGACTGCAGTGTGAACTCTACATAGCCCTGATGCGACCCARGTGCACAAAAGATGATCAACATGATTTTCCAGTCTCTAGCTGTGTCCAAAATCAGAGGCAGCGTACTTCAAAGGGCGAATTTGTCGGCCACGTCACTGTGTTGTGCCGAAGGCTGTCCAATTTCGATGACTCCTTCAATTGTGGCCCACAAATGCGTCCTCCTTTTCCCCCYATTTGAGGGACGGGTCCGGTGGATTCTTCATGGCCCAGCCTATCCCAAAATACATTACAGGCAAACCGGAGATAGCAGACAAAGCAAGTGAAAAGAATAAAGTTTTAAATAAAAATCTGGAGGTATAAAAACTCAAAGTTTAAAGGGGTTGTGATGCTAGGGTTTTTCTCATTTGCATAGACATGTTTTTAAAATTTAATCTAGTCAGAAATCAAACAAGCTTGTTTGGTGAAATAAAGGAGCTCATATGGTGAATCCCTTAGTTCATCATATATTGTTTTAAGCTAATTTTATTAATTTTATAAATTAATATACTAATAGTTTTCTTCTTTTTCACATCATCACGGTTGAAAGGCGACAGGACGTATGCCGGAGTAAAGGCGGGGATGACGCTGGAGGTTAGACCGTCCAAATTCAAACCCTCTTTCTTTCGGTTTTCGAGGCCAACAAAGAACTCGACCAGTCTAGGCAGGCCAAGTCCTTCAAAGGACTGAGCCCCTGAATTCAGACAGTCTCTGATGTTATTTGTTAGCGTGTCGACTCTGAAGATGTTGCGCAAGCAGAGTCGATTAAATAATTTAGAATTGATGCCATGATRATTCTTTCGCTATTTTGTACCATGCTATCATGTTACCATGTTCCTAGTTTTGTTACCTCACCGCTTGTCAGTGTATAAAATGTTTTTTTTTATCTTTGTGATAGTTTTATCAATTAAATTTAGGTAAAATAACTGTCTGCCACTGGTTGTTTGTAATCTTGGGATTCTTCACATCTGTGCTATTATTACAAATAATATGTTTTTTTTCCTGTCAATTCATTCTTTATACATACAATCATGCTTTAAACTCAAAAGCCTGTGGAAGAAAAAGTTTAGAAAGATTGCTGGGGACGAGACTGGAGGGATTTGGTTAATGCCATGCAGCAGTTTAGTGATCTAATCTGAAATATCAGTTCTGTTTAAAGCGCATTTTCAGAGTACACTGTCTTTAAGAAAACTAGTAAACAAGCATGTAAATTTGCTGCTATTAGGACTCGCCCACATGCAGGAAATTCCTCTGACTACACCAGAGGAACTACAGTAAGCACTCCATTTGCAGTGGTTTTCAGCTGCGGTCGGCCCACTCCCCTGGAAGCTCTGCAATTACGCCAAATGGGTCGGGCCTCCGTGATAGCTCACCCAGATGTGCCTCTGGAATGTCATTTTAATAGCAGACAGAAAGAAAAGGAGTCTCCAACTATTTGTCATATTTCTTTGCTATTTTTCGTAGCTGATGGAAACCTTTCTGCGCTGTTCTGATCCTTAAATGCTAATCATGTAGACTCTGAAGTAAAAACTTTGTGCCAAAAAACTGTTTAAACAATAAATAAATAAATAAATAAACAGTGCTTCCCTTTTGGCTGAAMATTAGACTGAATATTTCCAGAATTGACCAATAAACTGAGCTTTTATTGTGAAAGTATTGCACAAAATGAATCGTTGTAGCTTTTCTCTGAACACAGATTTCAGATTTATATTATAAATTTGGGTCCAGTTTTGTAAAATGTTTTTAAAAAGGAGGAGCCTAGAGTTGTGCGGTCACTGAAAAATGRACACCTTTGCTTAAAACATTGCCATTACCTGTTAAAGCCAACCATGTTAGTCTGTTAGCAAAATATCTCARGAACCATTAGACAGGTTTTAARGAACTCTRGGGATGTAACCAGRATTTAGACATCGCACCCGTTACCCTTTGGTGTCGCCACAGTTCAAGATGGCTGCCACAGCTGCTCATCTTTAGCCAACACATAAATGACAACAACTTTGTCAAATTTACTGATTCTGWCTTAAAGTTTGGCGTGGTAGTAGCTGAGACTCATCCTCAACACATACTGTGAGTGCTTGGAAGATTTCATAAGATTSCAGTTTTTATTGTGAGGTTTGAGGATCTGACATGAAACCCTCTGTGTCGTTCCGTTAAGGAATGCTAGGCTTTTAATTACGCAGTCTTGCTGTCTTTGTTAGCGCAAATATGATGCATCAAAAAAACTGGTCGTGCAATTCTGTGTAAGGCTGTAGGCATGTATTTTGCTTTGTGCTTTATTTTGTTTGGGCGTGAGCCACCGAGCCACGTCTGGTGTCATCACCAGAGCGGTTTTCTGACACCTGAGCACACAAACATGGGTGGAGCGTCAGCTTCTTAAGATCTTTGTTGAATGGAAGAAGAAGCTCTGAGGAGCAGAAACGTTAGTAATGTTGTACCCCTGCGGTCACACCTTCCAGTCCACYTTTGTCTTTATATATACAGAAACATTTGTAGTTGATGCTTATTTATCATCAGTGATTTTTAACATACAGTTCATGTGCATGATGATTTACTTTTATTGTGAAGTAAATGTAGTAAATTAAGGATATGGATGGACATTTAATGAATATTTTTGTAAGTTTCATTCAAATGTATTTACTGTTTTACCGACACAAAGAACTTAATATTCAGAATGTGTGCTAATTGTCAGTGTCAGATACTAACACACCCAATATGTGGTCATTTTTGTACAACTGACTGTGGTGCAYCTATATATTTTCTTTGTGGCACCATGGCTTTTTGTTTTTATGTCTATTTGAAAGGTTTGTTTGTGGGTATTTACAGTTTTAGCATCCTAATCACATTCAACAAGTCAAATTAACTGATTTTCAGATCAGAACTTATCAAAGGCAAATATTTGTTTTTTTTCAAAACCACCCAAACCTCAATTTCTGCAGCTGAGCTTAAAATTAATTAATGAATCTTTCACTTTAAGTCACCCGTTTCTCTTTTTGTGCCTTTTGAGTTTATAGCTTTGAATGAAACTTTAAAAAAAATCTGTCATGATGTGTGTTTCTGAGTATAGTTTCTGTTTACAGATTAATTTTTATGTTTTATATTTAGTTTCTGTATTTTATCTTTGTCCTATTTCTTTCTTGTGCCTCTCTGTGTTTTCTCACCACTCAGTACTTTTTACACAGTCAGCCTCCCTGGTTCTGATCCTCCCACTCACACCTGTTCTCCTTTTGTCATAAAGTCAATATTTTGTTCTGTTTTTCTTGTTAAAAATTCACACTTTTATTCAAATGTTCACAAAGTACTTTTTTCAGCTCTTGCGACCTTTATTTGACAGTCTAGTAACTAATAAGTACACATGCAGCAGTGTTCACTCAAAGTTAACAGACCTGCAAGTCAGTTCGTGAACATTATCACAAACTGATGAGTACGAATAGTTTTGAACAGGAACAAGTTTCCTCGTGAACATTTAAAAACTTAGTCTTCTTCTCAAGATTTTGGACACTGTCATGCTTCCTAAAAACATTTTAAAAACACCCATACAGCAATAAAATAATTTTYTGAAATATCTCTTTAGGAATAAGCACAAAACTATCTTAATTAAAGGTTCAGATAAACTAATACAAGTGTTTAAGTGGTTACAAGTTTGGTAAATTTAACAAGCATTAACCCACTCTAAGAAATGAAATGTTGAATTTACTTAACCAAGTTATGTTAACTGGTTCTACTAAATTGAGTTGAGCAAATTGAAAAAAATTCTAAAAGACAATGTGCAAATAAGTGTGATTTTTTTTCCCGCTAACGTTTGCCGCCTTTGGCAATGGGATTTGATGCACAGTCCAACACTGTGTTGGCTCCCCAGCTTTTCCACATACTTTTTCAGCAGGTCAAAACTATACGTAGTCTTGGTCAAGGCTAAATTTTAAAAAGGCCATAGGTATTTCTGATTAGGCTTTAAAGTTCAACCACAGTGGYTCAAGTGTCAGTGTTTGACCTCATTCAGTAGGTTTAGGTGCTGTAATCTGTGTCAGGATTATATCAATGAGTCTATTTTCACACACGTTGGACTTTGGCTTTTTGTCATTTTTATTACTCAACACAGGGTGGGTGATCATGCCRGTCTCAGTGCATGAGCAGGGCAAAGAAACAGCAAAAAGGAGAACAAAGCTATAGCTGCGCAGCTCAATTTGTTGGACAAGTGAAGCTGATAAGTTTCCATAAACTCAAATGTGGTGTAGCTATCAGCAGAACCACCTGCCCCCATTATGCAACTTGTGCTCAGAACTAAACCAGAATCYTGAAACAATTACAAGAATTATGGTGATAGTAAATTATGCATCATGCTGTTGGAGAGGGTGCTGAATTTTCTTACAGGTTAATATTTATTTTCCAGTGAAACGTTGGAATTCAGTAAGAGATATGTGACAGCAGCCTGCGGGGCAGGAGGGTGAACGGGTTTGAAAAGGTCTGCAGGTGAAAATATAGAAAAGGCTTTAACAGACAGTTAATTCACTCCAGTAGCTGTTTTACTCAAACTATGGCAGCTGACAAAAAATGCCGAGTCAACATCTGTGCAACATGTTTTAATGTTTATGAAACAGACTCTGGACTTGATGTTATTGTTTGATCCATCGATCGACTGTTTCAAATGAAATTTATTGATTGAACTTCTTATTCACATGCACTGCAGTCTGCACACACACTCAGACAAAAATAATTAAAGCCTTAGCATTCCTTGTACGAATGCAACGTCACTTGGGTCAGTCTTTGTAAATATGTGTAATCTCATTCAGTATTGCACACTAAGTCTTTTATAGCTTACTGTAGATCTATTATCGATTTTGCACTAAATATAAACTTGTCTGACTGGTGAACTCTGCACAAGAAATCCTGTGGACCTGAACCTTGTGTGAACGTACAAATGGAAAATAAAATCTCTGAAAGTGATACGTGTTAGCAACCAGAGCATGAGTTTAAGTCGACAACTCTTAGCTTCTACACAAACATTAGCTCAATAGCGGACTGAGTTATATACAATTTTTGAGTTAGCAGAAATTCTGCCTGCACCTGCCATCAGTTGAATGTCATCTGCAGCAAACGGTTTCCAGGAACACGTTACAGAGAAATCTAAAAGCCTGTTTAACAGGGTTTAGCCGGTTTCACAGGGAGGTTATTAAAATGTTCCCTTTAACACTATTTGTCCTTGTATTGCAGCTCTTCCAGTAACTGAGTCACGCTCATTCTCAGATCACTGTTGTTGGCAAAATTCCATCAGCTTAATGGCCTTAAAAATTTGTTCAGTGTTCCAAATATTTCTTCCAGTTTCCCAGAAATACCTTTCTGCTCACTTAAGCTGGTTGTTTCTTAAAAAATTAAAAAAGGGGGCTCAGGTGAAAAAAAATAAAAAACAAACAGACCAAAAAAAATGAAAATGTTGCACATATGACTAACCTCGCTGCTTCCAGAATGTAAATATTGTGAACGACATAAACTCGTAATCACTACATATCCCACTGAAACACACAAARMTTTTTCTYAAACTTCAGTTTCTGTTCAACAAAATATTCACACCAGACTATGAGATCTTTTTTTAAATTACAAGAATWAAATTTAAATAATGTGAGAATAAAGTCATAATATTACCGCAATAGTTATATTATTATGAGAATGAAGTCATAATATTCTCAGAATAAAGTAATAACCTTTTGAGAATAAAGTCATTCAATGCAATACATACAATAAAGTTGTAATATTCTGAATATAAAGTCCAGAATATGGTTGTACTATTATGAGAATAAAGTCATTGTAACAACAGAATAAAGTAATGATATTATGAGAACTCCTACATGAAACAGTAGTCTTACCACTGCATTAAAATGAGAAATGCTGAGCATCTTGTGAGGTTTTACTTTGGCATCAGTTTTACAAACAATGAAATACTTTTGAGCTTTAAGCTTAATCTTTTAACACATCAAATTATCAGTAGCAGGATTTTGAGATGATTGTACAACTGACTGTGTCTATCTAAAAAATATTATTCTTGTATTATTTGTGCATTTATTCTCATACTATTAGGAATTTATTCTTGTAATAAAAAAGAATCTTATTCTGGCCCAAATACATTGACTGTTGGAGTCAACCCAGTCTGCCTGTTAGCAAAATATTTTGTGAACCAGGTAAGCCATTTGATGTATATCTCTAACTTGTTCACTTTCATAGACAATTTGATTCAAGATGGCTGTCACAACCAACCGACATTAACAAACATAAAAATGGCTGTAACTTAGTCAGMTTTAGAGATAATGAGCTAAAAGTTGGTGTGGTGGAAGCTGAGAATCAYTCATGCTACAAACTGTACTCTGAACATGAGCCTACACATGTAGCTTTGTTTTAGGTTTTATCAAATTTGCTAAAACTCCATCATCTCTCAACAGAAAATGATTTTAGTCTAAACGCAGGTACAAAAAATATATTCCTTCAACTAACGCTAAACCAGTGCCTGATACCATGAACAATTACCTTCTATTGTTATCTCAAAACTGTCATGCAAAAATTTCACTTTATTCACAAAATCTTCTGGTGTATGTTTTGTACAAAGTGTCAGTGAGTCAGGAAGCACGTCAAACARTTTGATCAGTTGGGTTCTGTGGAAAAGAGAAAAGATGCCTTTTAGAACCAACCTTTCTGGTGCTGTTTATGATAACAAACATATTCTGTGGAGAAAGTTAGACAAGCTGACACTGGAGCTTGATGAAGTACAGTACATACAGTAAGTACAAAAGCTAAACCATTCTCAGTCTGGTTAATTTCATTTTATGTTTACACAGAAATGAAACTGGCTTTACAATAAGCTTATGGTTATACGGTGGTTTTATTATTATTATTATTTTTTTTTTTTGGTGCAACCTGTTTCACTTCTGTGTTTGTTGTTCCTGAGACCTTCCAATAAAGCAGAAGCACTGAAATGTAACCTGTAATTTTAAGTTTATAAATGACACCTAATCAAACACTGTTTATGTCAGCTTGTTTTGATTTGAATGTGTTTTTCCTCAGTTTGTATTGTTTTACTTGACGTTTAAAAGCAGCCGCAACATATAAAAGGCAGAATGGTTGATTCACAAGCAGTTAAATATTTTACTGATATGACYACTGCAATTATTTGGTGCTTTTCTAGATGACAACTCCAATTACTTGAGAATGCATTTGCTAATTTATAACACATTTCTAAAGTTCTTTGTAGAGACATGTATTTGCATTAGAGCAGAGTCAAACTGGGTTTTAACCATAGACTTAGATAACCCTGAACTGAGCCCCGCCTCGACCACATGCGTGACAATGTGAAAGAGCAAAACTGGCGAACAAACAGGGGAACGGCTCACAACTATTTTAAACAGCATACCCAACTGGATCTGTTTAACCAATTATCTGTAATATTTTTAAAATAAATTAGTAACCATGTTTATTTCTTTCAACAATCATGTAAAACAGAAGATGTGTAGCAGAAAAATACATAATTTATACGTAACTACGATCTAAACCAGACCTGAAGTCAGCCTGTAACTTAGACTTTAGCTAGTTGAAACATTATGACTTCAACAAGTAATAAAGTACATTTATTATTTCTTACTGTCAAATAATAATACTACATTTTTACTAGTCAACACTTAGAAGATGTTCTCTGCAGACCTGGTTATAGGATGAAACTATACCATCTTTTCAGCAGGTCAGGTTTGTCTAACAGAAATCTAAAAATAATAAAATATTTAATATTTTTTCACTGTGTAAATCAGAGGACAAATAATTTGTGTTAAATTGTTGCATGATTCAACAGTTCCACATGCTGTATATATGCTCCACAAACAGGCTTATATCTGCTAACCAGTTCAATAAATAACACTGATTACTTTGGCTTTATAAGCTTATTTTAATTTAAAACTGTTACATTATTAGCTTCAGTTCTGCTCAGATCACATTGAGCTAAATAAGATCAAATCTGCTTTCTTGTTTGTGAAATGAGACGTTTTCCTGCTTCTCTTCTGTTTGTAAATCCATAACTCAAACAGCTTTTCTGACATCATTTAAAACGTTAGATAGATTATATAAACTGTAAACTATTCATAATAATTTTGGTAATTTTATTATTTGTAGTTTTAATGATTTCTACTTCAAACAAAATTAGGCAGGTGCATAAGCTGTTGTCATTTTGTTTGGGATTTCAAAACCTTTAGAACTAATTACTGGAACTCAAATTTGGTTATAAGTTCAGTGATCCTTAACCTCCACACACAGGTGTCTCCAATTATGAGAAAGGGCCTTTAAGGGGGGCAACTGTAAGTTTTTCTCCTCTTTGCATCTTCTCTGAAGAGTTGCAGCATGGGAGTCTCAAAAGGAC
>NW_013954611.1:0-219 GCF_001266775.1 Austrofundulus limnaeus | reverse complement strand
AAGGGCCGTTATGCAAGGAGGGAAAAGAATACAGCACTCCAAGAAAAACACCTGCTAACTACAGTAACTTTTGGTGGTGGTTCCATCAAGCTGTGGGGCTGTGTGGCCAGTACAGGAACTGGGAATCTTGTTAAAGTTGAGGGACGCATGGATTCCAATCACTGTCAGCAGATTTTGGAGACACACACACACACACACACACACACACACACACACACA
>NW_013954610.1:29433-29994 GCF_001266775.1 Austrofundulus limnaeus | reverse complement strand
CAAGTACACATTTGAGGTTTTGCAAAAAATTGTGATGGAACTAGATGGAAACTCTCTCTCAACAAAAGCCCAATGCTAAAAAACAAGCTATTTGAATGAATCCTTCAGACAAGACATTGCAAGAAAACAAAGGAGCACTAAAAAAAAGTTTGAACCTTGAAATGGCACCTCAGAACACAAACAAGGGTTTTGAACCCCAACCACAAACAGCACTGGATTGTTTTTGATCCATACAGTACATTGAGCTATAGTGGTCTTAAGAAATTACGTCTGAATGTTTTAGCAGACTTTTTGTATATTGTTCATGAGGTTGATGTTATGTAACCTGTGAGGGGGCTAAAAATGCAGAATGTAACCAAGATTGGCATGAAAGAGAGGACAATAATAAATGTCAGAGGGTTATTGTTAGATTGTTGACAGTGGTAGAAGACTTAAAAGCACAAAATTAATGTGGAAAATTTTAAGTTGCTTTTAAATATTTTTGCAAGACTTGTTGATTTTATAAGTGGTGAAGTTTTGGAAAAAGTCCATCTTTAGCTAAATGTTTTCAGCTATTATTTT
>NW_013954610.1:28214-28433 GCF_001266775.1 Austrofundulus limnaeus | reverse complement strand
GTCATGTGCTTTGTCTTCTGAATGTTTTGGAAATAGGTTCAAAGTGTTTTCCTAAAGCTGTAGTAGAACATAGGATTTAAAAATGAAATTCATAGCAGACTACAGCGATTGCATTGGCTGGGAATCAAACCCAGGTCAACTGCTTGGAAGGCAGCTATACTGACCACTATACCACCAATGCACACGTTGTTAAATGTGATGCACTAATAGAAAAACCTG
>NW_013954610.1:25995-27263 GCF_001266775.1 Austrofundulus limnaeus | reverse complement strand
ACAATGGTAAGGACAAACTAGTCCTAGTGTACTTGGATTGGAGAAATATCCAGCACCTTAGGCATTTACCAGCAGAGGAGTAAAATATGGCAAAAAGCTCAACTGTAGCAAGATCCAAATGACAGTATATGAGTTGTTTTGGAATAGAGCGCAATGGCCACCAATCAGGAATGCCTTGCATTTAACTATGCATTCATTCTTCAATGGCCACCAATCAGGAATGCCTTGCATTTAACTATGCATTCATTCTTCAATNATCATGGTGTTAGCATCTATGTATCATGGTGTTAGCATCTATGTATCATGGTGTTAGCATCTATGTATCATGGTGTTAGCATCGATGTATCGTGGTGTTAGCATCGATGTATCGTGGTGTTAGCATCGTTGTATCGTGGTGTTAGCATCGTTGTATCGTGGTGTTAGCATCGATGTATCATGGTGTTAGCATCGATGTATCATGGTGTTAGCATTGATGTATTGTGGTGTTAGCATCTATGTATCATGGTGTTAGCATCTATGTATCGTGGTGTTAGCATCGATGTATCGTGGTGTTAGCATCGATGTATCGTGGTGTTAGCATCGTTGTATCGTGGTGTTAGCATCTATGTATCGTGGTGTTAGCATCGATGTATCATGGTGTTAGCATTGATGTATCATGGTGTTAGCATTGATGTATTGTGGTGTTAGCATCTATGTATCATGGTGTTAGCATCTATGTATCATGGTGTTAGCATCTATGTATCATGGTGTTAGCATCTATGTATCGTGGTGTTAGCATCAATGTATCGTGGTGTTAGCATCAATGTATCGTGGTGTTAGCATCGATGTATCGTGGTGTTAGCATCGATGTATCGTGGTGTTAGCACAGATGTATCGTGGTGTTAGCACAGATGTATCGTGGTGTTAGCACAGATGTATCGTGGTGTTAGCACAGATGTGTCGTGGTGTTAGCACAGATGTGTCGTGGTGTTAGCACAGATGTGTCGTGGTGTTAGCATCGATGTATCATGGTGTTAGCATCGTGGTGTTAGCATCGATGTATCGTGGTGTTAGCATTGATGTATCATGGTGTTAGCATTGATGTATCATGGTGTTAGCATGTTAGCACTGATGTATCGTGTTGTTAGCACTGATGTATCATGGTGTTAGCACTGATGTATCATGGTGTTAGCATTAGCATCAAAGCTGCTACAGCTGAGATTAACCCTTGCGAGCTGTGTTTTTAGTTACTGGTTAATTTAGTTTCTTGAATCACAGTTATTGTTTCA
>NW_013954610.1:23184-25325 GCF_001266775.1 Austrofundulus limnaeus | reverse complement strand
TGATGTATCATGGTGTTAGCACTGATGTATCATGGTGTTAGCACTGATGTATCATGGTGTTAGCATTAGCATCAAAGCTGCTACAGCTGAGATTAACCCTTGCGAGCTGTGTTTTTAGTTACTGGTTAATTTAGTTTCTTGAATCACAGTTATTGTTTCATGATTGTGTCGAAGGTTAATAATTTCTTTAACATCAAACTCAGAACAGCTGCAGGAAAGTTTCAACTTCTGTCTTTATTTGCTCCATCGTTGTCTGCGTCACGTGTTCAGGGTCAACAGATTTGTTGTTGTTGTGGATGAAGAGAGACACCTGATTTAACAAGAATGATTTTATTTGCAGAACAAATATTTTACTAAATGTTCTGATTATTTCAGCTCCAGAATAAAAGAAATGATTTTGTTTGAAATCATTTTATCTTTTAAAAAACAAGTCGGACAAAAACCTGGTTCACAGCGTCGACACTTTATTTGAAGTTCAAACTCTTTTATCGTTTGTTTTGTTCTTTGTAATAATTCAGTTTTATTTGAATAAAGTTCTAAAAACTCACTGAATCTTGTTCCAGTTGCAGGAAGTCTTTGTAAAACTAATTTAAACTGAACATTACAGAAACAAAAGTGTAAAAAAGAAGCTGCTCACATGTTTTTAACAAAGTTTAATAAACGTTGGTTWTAAACAGTTCTTTTATTTTGAAAAGAAAACAACAGATCAACTCTTCTCACCAGGATGAGTTCTCATGTGTTTGGTTAAATTCCCTTTTTGACTAAAGCTTTTCCCACAGGTCTGACAGGAGAACGGTCTCTCACCTGTGTGAGTCCTCAGGTGAGTGGTCAGGTGAGAACTCTGAGAGAAACCTCTCCCACAGAACTGACATGAGTAGGGTCTCTCACCCGTGTGACCCCTCGTGTGAAATGTTAAGCTTTTCCTGTGTCTGAAGCTTTTCCCACAGGTCTGACAGGAGAACGGTCTCTCTCCTGTGTGACTGTGAACGTGAATGCTCAYGTGAGACGTCTGGAAAAACTGTTTTCCACAAAACTCACAGTGAAGTAGTTTCTCATCTGTGTGAGAGGTTCTGTTGGACTTTGGTTCTGGATGGTCTCTGGTTTCTGGACTTGTCTTGTTTTGTTTCTGGTCTTGGTCTCTGCTGGATCCCTGGACCTCAGTCTGGCTTCTTTCATGGGCCTGGTTCCCAGGTTTAGGAGAGTTCTGGAGGAGGAGCCGGTCCCAGTTTGGTTCTGGTTCCCAGTGGACTCTTTGTTTAGAAGCAGGACTCCTGAAGGTCTCAGCCTCTGGACTGACGCAGAGTTCCTCCTCCTCTTCTTTCAGCTGTGGAGGTTCTGGTTCCTCCCGGTCCAAACTGGAGCTCCTCTCTTGGTACCAGAGCTGCTGGTCAATCAGAACCTCCTCCTGCCGGTCATGAAGCTGAGGTTCTGCTGGAAACAGAAGAAACAGAAGAAACAGAAGACTGATGTGACGAGAAGAAAACAGGATTTATTTCTGGACAGGGTTCTGACCCGGCTCAGAACTGGACCCAGTGGACCCAGGTTTACTCAGAGTATAGTGTAGTAATGTGTTTTTCTGAGCCGTCTTTAAACGCACCATGAGCTGATCTGCACGGTGGTTCAGAGGAGAGGCGTGCTGCTGCACAGCTACACAATGGTTGTTACTGATTGTGTGTTTTTAATCACTAACCTGTGATTGGATGTGACGAGATGACAAATCACTGAACATCATTATGTCGTCATCATAATGATGACATCATTATGATGACATCATTATGATGACATTATGATGACATCATAATGACATCATTATGTCGTCGTCATAATGACATCATAATGATGACATCATAATGATGACATCATTATTTAGTTGGGCTGGGTTTAAAAAATCTATTTAATCTGGATTGATTCATGAGATCGTTTTCCCCCGTGGGTGTGTGTGTGTGTGATGAAGTTGTGTGTCCATGTTGTGTGTGATGAAGATGTGTGTCCATGTTGTGTGTGTGTGATGAAGATGTGTGTCCATGTTGTGTGTGTGTGATGAAGATGTGTGTCCATGTTGTGTGTGTGATGAAGTTGTGTGTCCATGTTGTGTGTGTGATGAAGTTGTGTGTCCATGTTGTGTGTGTGATGAAGTTGTG
>NW_013954610.1:20124-22184 GCF_001266775.1 Austrofundulus limnaeus | reverse complement strand
TGTGTGTGTGTGTGTGTGTGTGTGTGTGTGTGTGTGCTCGCGCGCGCTTTTACAATCTAGTTTTAGATGCATCACATCAAGGACATGAATGATTTTGATTTGATTGTCAAATGTCAAAAAGTAATTTAGTTAATGTTAATCTGTGCTGCCAGTTTAAGAGAGTCAGCAGAATACTAGCAGCCATAGACCTATAATAACATTATCAACTGTCTCCACCTTCTCTTGTTGTTGGAATGTAAAGCCAGCAGAAACCAGACCTCTTTACTACCAGAGTCTGTGCAGTAGTGATGTGGGGCATTAAGTTGACAGGAAAGCTAGTTCTGCTCTGAGGTGTACAATAATACCAGTTTTTGCTTGCTGTAGCTTCATGTAGTACAATTTTGGTAAAACTGTGTATTTTCACAGCATTTTCATCTTTTCATTGCTGAACCCTGAATGGTGTTTTGAGTATTGAGTTATGCTAGAAGTTGTTCAGGAGCCTGTGATTAACACGGGTTTTTGGACAATCTTATGCATGAAAACAAACAGTATATACTGTATCTGTGTTATTAGTGCAAAATAAGCTATCGTCATTTCAATTAGTAAATCTGTGTTCTCGACTATTTTACTTTAAATCTTAGATAAATATCATAAGCTTACCAGAAGCTGGTTGTTTCAAATTTGATTAACAAAATTGAGTATTTGTTTTATAATCACACCCCAGAAATCTGAATTGTAATAGTGAAAGAAATGTGAAAGAACTGTGTTTTTGTTGAGGGCAAGAGTCTGCTCTCAGACAAATTCAGATTTAGACKTGAACATTTAATTGCAAAAGAATAAAATTTTACAAATACTTCAGTTGGACCAAATCACAGACCTTTTTAAGTCTCTGGACTGAATCAAAACAATTCACACAATTTATTCATTATCTTCTGTGTCTGGCCACTCGGCAGGGCAGGATGTCACATCGACTGGGATGATCTTCTCTACCTCATAACCAGATCGGCTATCATTTTATTGATAATAATACTTATACAGTATGTTGGCCTCTTGTATGGCACATGTTAACTAATTTGTCTCTTTTTAGGTACACTCTGAGATGACCCATTACAGGATCATTCTGGACAGAGTGCATGTCAATTAATCACAGTTTAGCCATGGCACATGGAGCTATGTAATTACACATTTAGATTATCAAAACCAGTCCAGATCTCTCAATAAAAACAAGAATGTGTAGTGCAATGAAGAATCAGTGTTAAACAGAACATCTTTTTCTTCAATAGAATCAAATTATGAGATGACTAAAGATTTCCACCTTTAGTTCTTGGGAGAGGACATGAGGTGAGGGAAAGAAGGTTTATAAAAATCCTTGCATATAAAATTAAACCTCGTAATGAGGAGTCACGTGACCGGCGAGGGATGCAGTAGTTTGTCATCACGGCTCCGCAGCTTTTCCCTTAAATACATTGTTTTTTACCACGTATCTGGTCTTAGGTCTACGATTTTTGTGTGTAGTAGGCAATGATGGCTACATCCTCTAAGAAACACTCTGCTAAACAAACTCAAGAACAGCCTAATATTCGTTCTGTTGACAACGACGAATTGGCTAGGCTAGTTAAGCTAGCAGTAGCAGATGCTATCAAAGAAGCCATTCCCGCGCTGGTGGAGGAAGTAGTCGCTCAACTTTCAACCAAGACACAAACCATTGTGGCAGAACAGATCGCCGAGCTTCGGACCGAAATGTTAACCACACGAGCGGACACTTCAGCGTGTATGGAACGCATGGAAACCACCAAAAACCGCATGACTGAGCTAGATGGTCGCCTCTCGACAATGGCGGATAAGCTAACTACACACTGCGCTACGCTGGAGGATAAGGTGGCAGACTTAGAGGACAGGTCTCGTAGAGACAATTTGAGGATTCTGGGGATTCCCGAAAGCCCTGAAACAGCTAATCTTCTTGCCTATCTCCTCGATGCCATCCCGAAATGGTTCCCAGAGATGGGATCAATAGAAATCATTCGTGCACACCGAGTGGGTCCAACGAGGGAAGATGCTAACCATAAGCCCATTCCACGTCC
>NW_013954610.1:16127-18409 GCF_001266775.1 Austrofundulus limnaeus | reverse complement strand
GTCTTTCTCCAGGTTGGATTACCTATTAGTATCTACTAACTCATTCTCTGAAATTCATAATGTAGTAATTCTACCTTGTCCGTTATCAGATCACAGCATTGTATCAGCTCGCCTTACGCTTAGGAACACCCCTTCCAAAGCTTCACGTTGGCGATTTAATACATCACTTCTTCGAAATGAAGAATTCTGTAATTTCTTTCGTAGCTCGCTAAAAACCTTTATAGAAATCAATGCTGGTTCAGTAGAAGATCCGAGATTTCTGTGGGATGCGATTAAGGGATCAATTAGAAATACATCAATCTCCTTCTCATCTCATCTTAAGAAAAACCGTCTGCGGAAAATTAGTGAGCTGGAGGAAACTCTTAATCAACTTGAATTAGAAAGACAGGATAAACAGAATGATGAACTATTGGGGAAAATATCAGTGACTAGAACAGAATTAAATTCGTTGTTAAGACAAAGAGCTGAATTCCTGATTCATAAAACCAGAAGGAATTATTATTTTAATGGCTCTAGACCAAGCCATTTACTAGCCTTAAGACTGAAACAGAATGAGAAATACTCTAATATTATGGCTATCCAATCGCCGACTGGCACCCTAACTGAGCCCTGCGAAATTAACTCGGCATTCAAAGATTATTACTCTTCCCTTTACTCCTCTGAAGTAGTTTCGAATGCTGAAAAATGTAAGCAGTTTTTTAGAAATCTCCAGCTCCCCACCCTTGCTGATGAGGATTCAGGTAGACTTTGTGCCCCCATTACATCACAAGAGTTGAAAAAAACCCTTGCCTCTATGAAGAAAGGTAAATCCCCAGGTTGGGACGGGGTTCCACCAGAGTTGTACCTTGCCTTTTGGGACATACTCGGCCCACCATTGTTGGACATGATTAACAAGGCAGTTGATAAAGGTTCATTTAATCCAAGTATCAATACAGCAATAATTACATTGCTTCTGAAACCTAATAAAGACCCAACACAATGCAGTAACTACAGACCCCTGTCCCTCTTAAATGGTGATGTCAAACTCTATGCGAAAGTTCTTGCAATGCGACTTGAAAGCCATTTACCCAAACTGATACACAATGATCAGACCGGATTTATAAAAGGCAGATTTGCATCTGATAACTTACGGCGCTTGCTACACATTATTCACGAAACAAAAGCAACTGATTCCCCGTGCTCTGTCCTCTCTCTTGATGCCGAAAAAGCGTTTGACAGGCTGGAGTGGCCTTATCTCTGGGCCACCCTGGACAATTTTAAACTAGGTCCACAATTCATTAAATTGATAAAAGTTCTTTATGCTAACCCGTCTGCGATGGTGTATACTGGTAATAATTGTTCCTCTCTATTCCCCATACTAAGGGGCACACGTCAGGGCTGCCCCCTCTCCCCATTGCTTTTTGCCCTCTCCCTTGAACCGCTGGCCCAGAAGATAAGACAACACCCCTCTGTTCTGCCCATCTCAGTTAAAGGTACCGAGCATCACATATCNTGGGTGGGTATGGATCTCTAATATGGTTGTCACTGTCTATATGTTGCATCTTAGAATCATCGCTTTATCTCCCTATGTTTACACTATATCTCTCAACTTATAATACATTTTCTGTAGTATGACAAAATTTCATGTTATAAGCTGGAATGTTAATGGACTAAATGGGCAAATTAAGCGTGCAGCCTGTTTAGACTTTCTCCGTAGACACTCGGTGGATATAGCTTTCATTCAGGAGTCACACTTAAGATCTATAGACACGCAGCGCTTTGCAAATAAATTTTACTACACAGCTGCATCTGCTTCATTGAGCTCTAAAAATAGAGGGTCATTAATTGTGCTAAAACGTAATTTGTCATTGAATATACTAGGGAAATATGGAAGTGACGACGGCAGGATTTCATACATCAAAACCATAATCGCAGGACACAAGTTTGCCTTTATTTCGATCTATGCCCCATCTTTATATGAACCGGATTTCTTTTCTAAATTGATTTCAGTTCTGACACAAATACATGATTATTCATTTATTATTGGTGCGGACATGAATGCCTGTGTTAATTTAGCGCTGGACAAATCGACACGTCTTTCTACCTCCACACAAGTACGATCATCGAAAGACTTGCAAGATTTCCTTTCAGCTTTCAGTCTGGTGGACTTGTATCGTGTAGTTAATCCTACCTGGAAACAATACACTTTTTATTCAGCCAGACATCAGTCTTTCTCCAGGTTGGATTACCTATTAGTATCTACTAACTCATTCTCTGAAATTCATAATGTAGTAATTCTACCT
>NW_013954610.1:13644-15216 GCF_001266775.1 Austrofundulus limnaeus | reverse complement strand
GGTAATAATTGCTCCTCTCTATTCCCCATACTAAGGGGCACACGTCAGGGCTGCCCCCTCTCCCCATTGCTTTTTGCCCTCTCCCTTGAACCGCTGGCCCAGAAGATAAGACAACACCCCTCTGTTCTGCCCATCTCAGTTAAAGGTACCGAGCATCGCATATCTTTATATGCGGATGATATTTTACTTTATATTGGTGACACAGGATCCTCTTTAACACATCTTCTGTCCGTCTTTGATCTATTCGGTTCAATATCTGGTTATAAAATTAATTGGAGCAAGTCGTCATTGTTGCATCTAAATTTGATCACACCAACCTCCCCCTTGCCATCTAACATCCCAGTGGTGAGCCATTTTAAATATCTTGGGATTGTCATCTCTCCCTCTATATTTCATATAGCCTCACACAACTTCCAGAGAGCATTTAACCTTATTGAGAAGGATTTACAGCGCTGGTCAAAACTCCCAAATTCTCTTCAAGCCCGTGTGTCGATAATCAAAATGGATATCCTCCCTCGTGTTAATTTTTACTCCTCAATGATTCCTCTTGCACCACCAAGAGGTTACTGGGACAGGCTTCATTCTCTCATATCTAAATTTATTTACAATGGGAAGAAACCCCGTTTGAAATTGAGAACTCTTCAACGAGATAAAACACTTGGGGGCTTGGGTCTACCGAATTTTAAGATGTATTTTTGGTCCTTTATGCTCCGACCTTTGCGTGTATGGTTGAACCCTGAGGTCTCGGTTTCTTGGAAACCAATTGAAGAAAATATTTCCAAACCTTACAGGCTGAAAGACTTGATATATTCTAAGATACCTCCTAGTGAGGCTAAATCACAATTGGGACCCATAATTTCCTCGCTTCTTAGAACCTGTCATTCAGTGCTGAATCTTACAAACACCAACCTGAAATGGCATAAACACTCTCCTATATTTAATAATTTTTCCATCCTCATTGGGAACAAACCATTTTCATTCCCTAAGTGGAGGGATAAGGGTATCAATGTTCTCCAAGATCTTATGAACAATGATGGCTTACGTTCTTTTGGTGACCTACAATCAGCGTATAGTTTGCCAAGTTCTACTTTTTTCTTTTATTTACAACTCAGATCGGCCATGAAAGCATATGGGGTCCCATGGGGTGGGCCGCTCCCAATCCATCCACTACAAGATCTTCTTGCTTCACGGAGTCAGACACGTGGCATTGTTTCTAAATTATATAAATTTATTTCAGATCCTCGTGCCAGACTCCCTGTTGAAAATATATGGGAGAGGGATCTTTCCTTTATGGGAGATATGGAAATATGCTGGGATACAGTTTGGGAGAATCTCCACAACACATCCAAAAACCCTGACCATCAGCTTATTCATTTTAAATTTATTCATAGGATGTACCTGACACCCAGGAAACGCCATGCTATGAAAATTATTACATCTCCCATTTGTGACCTGTGTACACTTAAGACTCCAGGTTCTTTTATGCACATGTATTGGGATTGTCCCATTGTGGCTGCTTTCTGGAGGCAAATTTCCACTACGCTGAGTGATTTGCTTAAATTTGACATTTGT
>NW_013954610.1:11967-12768 GCF_001266775.1 Austrofundulus limnaeus | reverse complement strand
AAAGCACAATGTGAATGCAAACCGCACCAAACGAAAAAAAAAGTCCGCTTCTGGTCCGGACCAAACAAGCGGACCAAAGGACTTTCCTGGTGTGAATACGACCTTAAAGAAGAGGAAGATTTTCAATCCCCCTCCTCACAGGAGATTGGGGGAGGCTCTGTGGAGCCCAGTGGGTCGTTGGCTAAAGGTGCTGACTCAGCAATACATGAAGCCAGTGCTGCTGAGGCAAGGGAGGACATAATGGTTCCACTTCTGACTGTTAAAGTGATCTTAGCAGCATCATCGCTAACATGGGCTAATGTTCAAAACAGTCAAATCTTCATCGCAGTGCTCGCTATTCCAACTCCTGTCTCACTGCAAGGGCGTCTCTGAGTGAGAGGCTTTCATACCGGAACACAGGAGCTGTAACGTAGACAAGCAGCCTACTGTTTTACCCAATACGAAAAATTTAACTGCAGTAGCCACCTTTCAACCCATAGAGGTCAGCACTAAGGTTTAAGACAAAATATCATAGAATTTTACACAAAAATGTCAAAATTAGCACAGAAATCTAAAAATAACATATTTATCTGCAAAAACATGTATATTTTGAGTTTAGTTACTCTTTAATACTTAGTAAAAAATGTAAAATGTGCTAAATAACAATAAAATGTTGCTACACTCAGAAATTGAGCTAAATAATGAAAATAGGTGAATTACATTTTTTAACACTCTATTTTACCCTTGGTGGCTCATACAATGTCAGTAAATTTAGTTATTTATTTATTTATTTTTAGTTAGTTAGTTAGTTAGTTAGTTAGT
>NW_013954610.1:6809-11946 GCF_001266775.1 Austrofundulus limnaeus | reverse complement strand
TGACATTTGTTTATCACCATCTTTGTTCCTACTTAATGACGATTCTACTTTAGAACTTTCCTCTCAACAAAAGCGCATGCTATGGGCAGGCCTCACAGCAGCTAAGAAGATGCTAGCTCTACGATGGCAACCACCACACTTATTACCTTGGCAACAATGGGCCAACTCCTTTCTAGATATCGTTATGATGGAGAGATCAGTGGCCAGGATGCACACGGCCAGTCAAAAAACGATTAGAGCTTGGGATGCAGCTTATTCTTTGATCAAAGAAAGAGTGCAGCATAATTCCATATAATCTTTCAATATGTAACTGTTAGTGATGATTTAATCTTTGCAACTCTTCACTTCCATATTTATAATTTTGAGATCCTTGGGAACAGGGTAGGGGGTCGCCATGGGGTTGTGGGTTGGGGGTGAGGGGGTTACATTGTCTTTTATATCTATGTTGTATCCCATCTAATGTAACTATATTGTAATGTACATGTTATTGTGGATATAAAACATCAAAATAAAAACATTTGATCAAAAAAAAAAATAAAAAAAATCCAAACAGGAAAGCTTTATGCTTTCATCATTATATGTGATCTATGTTGTGCAGTTCTAATGTTTCAGCACGTCATTAATATCTGCGTGTTTTGCCAACATCATGCTTCAGTAATTTGACGGCCTTTCAGGGCTGCATCTGTCACTCCACGCCAAGCCAGTGGATCAGTCACTTTGTGAAGAAGAGTCTCATTAGCTGCATGTTTCTGTCTAATCTAACATTAATCATTAGGTGGCTTCTGATCCTAAATGATCGGGGCACAGAGAAAATGTCACTTTGGCTCACTAACACTCCACTCAGTGGATCTGTTACCATTAAGAAATTAAAGACCAAGACCAGTACCAGAAACCATCAGCCTGACAAACAGGAAAGAGAGATTTAAAACTCAGTTTGTATTTCTATCCTTATTAGGACCGTGCATTGACTTCCAGTCAATTTTGTAGCTTAACCCTGATCTTTACTGTTAACCAAACCAACCAAAAAAAAAAAACCAAACCAACCTCCCAGTATTTAACTAACACCCCAGCCCCAGCCCCCTAAGCCCCCACAATAACATACCTTAGTACTAAACCAATCAAAAATATACATCATTTGCCCAGAATGCTTTGTGGTGCAAATAACATGTGCATGTGACAATATGTTTTTTAAATTTATAATTACTAAACAACCTACAGTATTTTTAAAGTTTATGTAAACGTATACCAAATAAGGTCTGATGTTATAAAAACTCAGAATTCCCTTTAACATCCTTTAAACAAAACTAAAATTAAAAGCTAAAGACTTTGACATTTAGCAAGTTTTCCTTCTGAGGTTTTAGGATTTAATCCTGAACAAGAAAGTAGAAAATTATTATTTCCACTGTTCATGATTTGAACATGGTTATTTTGAATAGAAAAAAACTGAAGACAAAACTATTAAATTAATTTAAAGCAACGGTGCTGACTAAGGAAAACCGTCATTTGAATCAAATGTAAAATCAGAAAAGCCTCTGAGTCAATTCTCTTTTTTTCAGCTTGTTTAATAAAAGCTCATATTTAGTAAGTGAGCATGTTTTATTTTGTTTTATATGTGTATAAATGACACATGACCACAAGTCTGAGGAACTGATAAAAAGAAAATTTTAACTTCACAACACAAACAAAAGCTTCCCTATAAACATGTGATGAGTGAAATATGTAAATATTTTATTGTTATAAAAAGAACAAATCCTTCAGTCATGATGTTCCAACAAATCATCACAAATAACAGCTCATATTTAAAGCTGATCCCAAACGTCACAGAGATCATCCAGGTCTTTTGGTTCAATATTAGTGGAAAAAGAAAAAAAAGAATAAATGCAGACCCTTAAAAACCTGCTTCATAGTACCAGAAACTTTAAACACATCTAAAGACTCAGTCAACATTAAAATTAAGTGCACAGCTAGAGCTTTGAAATCTAAGGAAAAATAGTGACAAAGACTGTTTGACCCAACCTGTTTGGTAAAACTAAGAAGAAAAATAATTTCAACAGGAAGCAGAATTCAGATGTTCTGAGCCGAACAAAATGAGAGCTGTTGGGGAGGCATCGTTACTTATAAAAGTAAACAAGAGTTTAGCACACAAACAGAAAGTAATCAAACCCTTAAAGTGATTCTCCTTAATAAGAGAGATAATCTCCACTTTAGCTTGATTCTCCTCAGCTCAGCTGGATCTCTGCTATAATTGCTCTTGTTAATCGTGCCCTAATTTATTGACGAGATTCATTTGGAGGACTTGTGAAAGCACACAATCTCCTCCAATCTGCCCATGTCAACGAGCTGAAATTAAGGACACATGGAGTAGAGTGAGGCCAGATTAAGTCAGTTTAAGAGCTTTGGAGAAAGCACAGAGGGCCGACGTTAAACAGCAATCAGTGTTTGTCATTGAATCCAGTAAAAACCGAACTGGTCTGAAACACTGGGTTTGACAACAACACTGTTGATACTGTTGTTGTAAAATCAGGTGGAAGCTATAATGGCTTTTATCAAATCTGCAGGGTAAATATTTATCTGGGAGCCCAGAACCTTTGATAAATGAGGTGTTTTCAACAGTGTGTGTGAAACTCAGAAATGACCATCAATAAAAAACACATCTGAGGGTCTTCTATCAAAACTTCATTAGTTATTTATTCTGACAAACATCCTCGAAAGGTTGTGTGAAAATAAAATGTGATGTCATTAAAACTTGAATCGGTTGTGCTTGACGGCTAACTACTAGCAATGTCTACTAGCAATGCCTCCAATACATAAAAATGAATTAAACCATGTTCTAGTTTCTTCATTTCATCTGGATAAATAATAATTTAGTGTTTACGAGCTGGAAATGTCTCCAGATTTAAATTTGGAAATCTCGTCACCTTATAGTACACAAACTATAAGGTGACCTTATAGTACACAAACTGCATCGTCTGCTCCTCTCTCCTCTCCGCTCTGCTCCAGCTGGCTTTAGCTAAAGCTAGCATCCACCGACACACGGCTCCTCTCAGGTGGAGGAGTCAATAATCCTTCTGCTGGTTTATCTTTTCTGACTTTTAACAATCATCCAGCTTTGGTATCGTCTCCTGTTCTTTTTCAGACGTGTCCTAACAAATGTGTTTTATTTAAAACACCGCTCCAACTTCTGCTACTAGAGACACTTAAGTCCCGCCCCCACACTATTTCTGATTGGCTAATAGGCCTGGCTAAGGTTAAAGCTGCGTCTCAGATTGGGTCAGAGAATTGTTTGTTAAATCTGTTTTCCACGGAGCAGCGCATCAGATTCCAGCACGGCGAAAGTGCGCTAGTTGTTTAAAAATTAATACCTCGTCAGACGGCGTTTATTACCTTTTAATACTTTTTAATGCCTTTAATTTTTGCTTATTTGATTTACTACCTTTTAATACTTTTTACAACCCCGCGGATACCCAGATCTAGAGCTGCACAGATCTTTTCTGTTGACTTAAGTTGCTATCTGCAACTAACAGCTCTTTATATGAAATGATGCCAGTTTTTGTTGATCTAATAAACTCTATTAGGCTCTGAAGAAAACTGAAGGTGATCCAACGTTTGCCACAGTGTCTAAATATGGTCATAATCTCATCAGGAGGAAGAGGAGGTGAATTGGCGCCGGATCATTTTTTTTAAACATCTGTTTTTCCAAAGTTGCATAGTTTTCACTTAAAGGTCAACGGAGCCCAAACCCAACAATCAGATAGTGTGTTTCACAGAACCGTCTGGGGGCCTCTGTGGTACCGTTTATCCAGCAGCTTATCAATAGGTGCATTTGACTTAAAGCAGCACCGCTCTGTGCTGAGCTGACGTCCTGAACTTAAACAAGTATAAGCCAGTTGGAGAGCTTGCCCCACCTTTAGGAAACACAAATATTGTTTTGACCATTTGTTGTGGTAGTAGCTGAGAGTCATCCACATCACATACTCTGAGCTCTAACTGTCTTTTCTTTAAAATTTTAACTTTGGCTGGCGTCAACCTAATCTGTTCTTTTCCAAAATATCTCATGTACCATTTAGAGGTGGGGAAAATAATCGATTTGGATGATAATCGCGGGGTGCATCATGAAGGTTGGACAAACAAAACTTCAGAAGCAAAGACAAAACGGATACATGTAAACTCCAGCTAAAGTAGCCAGAAAACAAGGAAACTGTGGCCTGGTGACAGCCTGATGACAGTCAGGGAGGTGGAGGATTTTGCAAGGTTTAGTAAACGCTAAATGGACTGAACTTGTATAGAGTCCACATGGACTACAAAGCTCTTTAAACTTCACACATTCACACACTGATGGTAGCAAACGATTTTGTAGCCACAGCAGCCCTGGGGCACACTGGCAGAGACGGGGCTGCCATGCACCGGCACCACCATCACCACTCTGACCACCATCAGTAGGCAAGGTGGGTGGTTTCGAACTGGCAACAGGTTACAGGACGACTCCCCTAACCACTCCACCACAGCCGCCCATTTTTTGGGAAAAAAACAAGTTTAACCAGTCGATCGACAGGTGTAAAGGTAAGCTAGTGTTGTGCTAACAGCTGTTTAGCCGCAGCAGGAGCGCATACAGCCTGTTTGTGTCGGTTACTTTAGTTCTTATATAAAGCAATCAACACAGAAAGATGTAAATTTTGAATAAGACTACAGCCAAGGTGTGTCTACATTTATGTTTTACGTCTACGTTTCCTCCTACCCTTAAAATGAAACTTTTCTCTGTGAGATTATTTTCAGATATTCATATTGTTATGGACTAATTATTTATATCTGTTCTACCTTGATGCTGTCCAGTACCAATATTTTATGATAACTAGTTTCGGCTGTTTTACTGTATCAGCCCAGACTTCAAGACTCCAGCAATGCATGACCTCTTTTATTTTGATAAGGTGTTTCCGGGCTGACAGCCCTGTCATTGGTTAGATGGTTCACAGTTGGCGAACTGTGATTGGTTGTAAGCATGTCACAGGATGTTATATTATCGGCTGCTCTGTGCTGACGAGCCAGCCACAACTTGACAGACTTCTCTGATTGGCTTCTGCTCTGGCTTTGAGCTGGATCTGGATCTGGTCTCAGATCCCTCACTGAGATCAGATAGGGA
>NW_013954610.1:0-5809 GCF_001266775.1 Austrofundulus limnaeus | reverse complement strand
GACGACCATACACGCAGACTTTCTGTGCATTTATTCCAACGTGTTTCTGCATTCTTGGTAAATCCTGCCACCACAATAGGTAAAGTAAAAATCTGCAACTTTCAGGCAGGATTTTCGCTATAATGTGGGGTGACCATGCAGGTTGTGTGACCCCTCCTGGCTGCAGGAGTACAGATTTATTACAGAGAGAATGTTGATGATGTCACAGCTAGCTCATGTTGAGTTTAAAAAAATGAGTTAACCACTAAATGAATCCACAAACTATGGAGACCTGTAAGGACTACATATTAGATTCTTCCCTGCCCTTATAATACAATTGATTAGCCTCAGGCTCTGATGTAAAAGCAAATACCCCACTGCCCCATTTACTCTGTTGTTTAAAGGGTGGATTGTTACACAGATTCTCACACACTGGCAAAAGTTAAAATATGTTGATTTCAGGCAAGTTTCAGGCTCAGGGTTGTTTTTTTAAAGATAAGCCTCGAGTTTGTCAGGCTTTGTTTTCCCTCCATATTTAGAACAAGTACGGTATTATTGTTCACTGCTTTATATCCAGATATTTTATTTCTCTAAAACATTAATGCATACCATTTCTGATTACATGAGTGAAAATAAATATCTAAAAAAAATTTCCACAGGGACTCTAATGAATTTTTTTGTGTACCGGTACTTGTTAGGAAATTTATGTAAAAGAATTTAAAGCAATAATAAACCAAAATTGAATCATGACCCAAAGAATTGTAACCAAATTGAATTGTGCGGTTGTTAAAGCCCCAGTATCATTAAACAGATTGTAATAAAACTCTCAGTGTAATTACTAGATGTAAAACTGAGTGACTTTTAGGGTAAATCAATTAAAGATTGCTGTCGATACCACACATTTCACGATTTTCTGGGTTTAACCAAAATAATTGGAAAATTCACAACAGCATTTGTATTATAATCAGCTGATTTAACCTGTTTAGAAACATTTTTTACTCTTTGCATATTGCACATTAAAAGTATTCAAAACGTATTATTTTGTATTGAACTAATTTAAACTAAACATTTAGAATTGTTAGACTAAGAATCAGAATCAAATCTGTACAAATTTAATTTACCAGGAATCTAAACTATTTCCTGAAAAAATTACGAGGCAATCATTTATCGCAGTTTATGCAGTTTTTTGCGATATTGCACAGGCTGTTACTACGATGGCAAGAAATTTGTGATAAATTGTGCAACCCTAGGTTCCCGCTGCAGGACTTTGACCTTAGTGTCAAAATCCTTACAAAAAACACTGCTAAAAGTTTTTTTTTTTTTTCAGTTTCATATTTTTGTTGCATCAGAATCTCTTGCTCATATTTTGCACAACGCCCAATGTGTCAGTGAAAACGGCAAGATGATTTTAGCATTTAATTACAAACTAATTTAATTAAACATTTCATTCAACAACAAAAAACTGTGGCTCCTTGAGGTCATGTTGAGGAAAAAAACTGTTAGAATTTAAGTGATAAATTTACTGAGCTTATGTCTAAAAAATCTTCATGTTTCAACAAAAGGCTTTTTTAAACAAACCAAAATGATATTTCTTGACCTTTACAGAAAACAGACAATAGATCAGTGAATACTGAATATCTCAAGATGTTATTAGTGGAGGAAAAACTGAATTCTGACTTTTTACATATTTGATAAATAACCTTGAGGATTTTGTAATAAAATATCTGTATCATCGTAGATAACTGACCTTTTGCAGCAAATGGGCAGGTGTATGGCTCAGTTCTAATCAAACAATTTACTCGTTTGTTTATCATGTCTAAAACACTGCCAGCTCTCTCAGGAGCTCTGAAAGCACACAGCTCATTTGTGACGAGGAGCTGAGGGGATGTGCTGCTGAAACAAGAAAATCTGCAGTGGCTTCCAGTCAGGAGGTGAAAAATCTGCTGCTGAAAGCTTGGCATCGGTGAAGACAAAGCATCTGTGGAGATGTTAAATAGTCCAAACCCTGGATTTGCTTTTCAGATAAATCAGGCAGGAGAAGTCATGTTGTTCCTCTGTAATGAAGGAGGAGCATGACTGGAGAATTTTTCAGTCCGTCTTTCTCTCTCTCTCTCTCACACACACCAAAAGTTCAGTTATTATTTTTATTTATAATGGAATAATTATCAAGCTTTAAATAAACATAGGACTTATTTTTCTCTCCCGTCCCTCCAAAATCCAGAAAGTGGTCAGTCTGGCTCCCATAAACGTCCATTATATCTGAGCGTATTTGTTTCAACTAGAGGTCAAAAGGTCTTTTAAACTTGTCATTTCTCACATATACGTGCAGTATTTTCTTCATGTGCTGTGCCGTATGACTGATCTGTTTATCTTGTAAATAGTTGTTTTTCTCCTCACCCTTTACTCTTTTATTATATCTATTTTATCTA
This sequence comes from Austrofundulus limnaeus, assembly GCF_001266775.1. Lineage (NCBI taxonomy): Eukaryota > Metazoa > Chordata > Actinopteri > Cyprinodontiformes > Rivulidae > Austrofundulus > Austrofundulus limnaeus. The sequence continues at coordinate 3,401 of NW_013954610.1, read as the reverse complement.
CAGCATCTTTTGAAACTGTTAAGGACGACACTTACTTTCATTGTACTTGTTACAAAGACTATAAAGATATTCTGGTTCTGATTCACACTGTAGAAACAAAACAAGCTGACATGTAACCAACAGAATCTTTTACTCCTTGTTGTTCAGGATTATTTTCCAGTACAACTTAAAGTTTCTGCACAGTAAAAAAAAACTGTGTGTCCTAAAGTGACAAACCCATGTGGTTAATCCAACAAGTCACTAAGCAGCTTTAACATTTATTTTGAGCTTTGTTCTCTCAACACTTCTAATGCTGTTTATTCAAGTTGAGTCAAAAGTCTCAGGACATCCTTTAATTCCAGAAAGAAAAAGGAAAATTAAATATCTGAACACCCCATCAAGTAATGGGTGAGGGGGTCTATCTTCTAGGCTGAATGTCCAGAATATGGCTGCCAACTTGACAGCCTATATATTGGATCAAAGTTTAATTTTTCCAATGGAAGGTGGTCATCAATTATCAAAGACTAGGACTCAACTGCCACAATCAGATTTGCAACACATTAAATAACAGGCAAAGTTCCCAGCTGTTGTAATTTTCTGTTGATTTTGAACCACAATAGATATTGCAAATCTAATTTTTAATCCAATACAGCGGCTTTCAAGATGGCGAACACAGGCTAAAAGTTAGGCCTCGTCGCCCATTACTTGCTGAGGTATTCAGATATTTAATTTTCCTTTTTGTTTCTGAAAAAATAAAAAGGGGTCCGGACACTTTTGACTCACCCTGTACATCAAAAGCTCATAAATTCAGATTGCTACTACAGGAAGTCTCAAATCCCCATTAGCATTTTTTATTAGTATTTTTTATTAGAAAGCTTTTTGTCAGTAGCTGCACTCGCAAGCTTTAAAAGTTCTTCAGAAATTTTTATGTTAGGTACCCTAAAATATGATATTTAAACGGTAACGCTTTCTTTTACGGTACCCTTATTACCATGTAATTACAAGGTAACAAAAATAGTTAATGTCATTACTACCTTATTACCATGTAATTACGGTGTAATCATGGTACAGTTTTATTATGAAATTAATTGTCTGTGGTAATGTAGCACTTACCCGGTAATGTATTACAATTCCCTCTGTAACACCTAAATCAATAGTAGGTAATTTGGACAGTTTTAAAGTTTTATTTTATTGCAATTAACCACTAACCCCAAGATTTAGTTGCATTCTTTTAGTTATAGTGTTGAGTTACTATTGAACAGTAATTTGATTATAGTTACCCAAAAAAGGTAGTTTTACTAACAGTAGATTTTCTTTTGTACCCTAATTACCACGTAATTACATGGTAATAAGGTAGTAATTACATTTAATTACCTTTTTATTTTACCTTGTAATTACATGCTAATGTTATTAATTACATTTAATTACCTTTTTATATTACCTTGTAATTACATGGTAATAAGGTAGTAATTACATTTAATTACCTTTTATATTACCTTGTAATTACATGGTAATAAGGNTTTTTATATTACCTTGTAATTACATGGTAATAAGGTAGTAATTACATTTAATTACCTTTTATATTACCTTGTAATTACATGGTAATAAGGGTACCGTAAAAGAAAGCGTTACCATTTAAACAAAGTGATTTAAGTCTAAAAGTTTGATTTTGACAGCAATTTTAATTTAAAAGTAATAATATAACTGTCAAGTCACTGCTACATCTGCACTCACATTAAGTCTATTATCATCATCATCATCATTTAGCTCTTTCTTCAACTTGTAAATGGAGAAAAGCTGCCAGGTGCTCACCCTTAAACCTTAGAAGTCTGAGAGTTAGAAGACGTACTGTATTAGGGTGTAACTTTCAGTGAATGTTTGCAAAAACAATAATAATAAAAGAATTTATCCATGAAACAAGCTTATTACTCACCCTTCCATACACACACAAGCACAAGACATCCAGACATGTTAGATTATTTACCTCCTTCCCCTCTAACCTCACACTCATGACCATTAGCAACACACAAACTCATCCCTGAGCTTAAACTAACAGATTTTGTTAACGTGCTGTGCAAGGCTCAGACTTGCAGATCTGCACCGGAGCAGTCTGTGTGGCTCATAATGCAAGAAGAAAAATAACAGTGACACCTCGCTGACACGGCTCAAACTTTCTATCAAGCAGCAACAAAACAGTGACAGTTCCCTCGGAAAAGCAAACTAACCCTGCACTGTTATGGAAAACAAGAAAAAAGAAAAAAAAACACACAGATGAATCAAGCTTTTCAACCTCCTTAAACTCAGGTTACAAATTGAACACAAATGATACTCACAGATCAGTGAAGCACAAAAAGCTGCTAGCTTTACTGAATGGTCGTGAATTGGAAGACTTCTCTCAGCCCTTAGTGCCTTGCGCAGCTGAAATGACTCACATTCCCTCTTGCAACCTCTGTCAACCATCACGAAGAGGTAAACATTTCCAAATATGGAGAAAATATGAAGACAGTATTGAGGTTAATATCAGTTTGGTTTGCTTTTAGCTTGGAATGCCAAACTGTGTGAGCCAGAGTCGCTCAGCGGAGCCAGTTCTGGGGCGCATACCTCTCACTTGGAATAATAATGATGATTGCAGAGAACGGTATTTTTTTCACAGTTGTTTGGAGCTCAGTCTGACCCAAGATGGGTAAAAATGTGAGCCTGCTTTATCTGGGTTTGTTTTTTAAGACTAAACGCAAACAGTAAAAGACGAGTAGGGTTAAAAAAAATACTGCTAAACTGCAGGGAAACAGACTTCACCAGGCCCAGACTCAGGTACAGTTAGCCCATTTACTACCAGAAGCTGTCTTATTGCACAGATTGTCCTCAAGTGAGTAAGAAGATGTAATTAAAGCCTGATTACTCCCGTGAGCACCATAGGTCAAAGGCTTAACAGCTGCTGAAGGAGAAAATTACAATGCCCTTCCTGGACTGGAGATACATTGAGGAGCAGCTCGGCTTCAGAGTCCTCATTTCCTGAAACAGAACAAACCTACTTCATTTAGGTCCCTCAGGAAACCATTCACAGCAGTTCACACTCACGCAGGACAGGCAAAGGCTTCTAGTAGATTATTCCTGGAGGCACTTTTCTTGGAGTATCCCTCATAGAAAATGCACAGACCTGATAGGAATCTTATTTATCACAACCGGGTGTTAACGTTTATTTGTGAAACGCTGTACTTTTCAATAAATCATCAGCTCAGTACTTGGAAAGCTGAAAGGAGAGCAGCTTCTTTTTGGAGTTTTGTTTCATAAAGAAAAACTCCAAAGGACTGTTCCTGTTGCAGTAATACAGTGGTTTGCAAAAGTATTCATACCCCTTGAACTTTTCCATATTTTGTCACATTACAACCACAAACATAAATATATTTCACTGGAATTTAATG
>NW_013954609.1:24934-26834 GCF_001266775.1 Austrofundulus limnaeus | reverse complement strand
CCATAACTCATAATTAATTTACTTTTTAAATTCTTTTTGAAACTTAAAAGAGATTCACTAAAGTTAATTTCATCATTTAAATTTTTCACATTTTAACACCAAAAAGATACACAAAACTAAATGCTGTGTGTAATTATAAAACTGGTGCAGAAAAGGTTACCTCTAAGAACACAGTGTACCATAGTTTACTGAATGATCTGAATGATGCTGTGGTGAAACTTTTAATATAACAATTAACTTTGCTTTGACCACTACAGGATTCCACACTTAAAGTTTAAATTAATATGTGATGCCAACTGAACAGAATAAAAAAAGATTATATTATGTTGAAACATTTATTCTCTAAATTATAACTGGTAACAAGCCAAGTACCTAAATAAAACATCTTAACATGATAAAGTATTTACAAAATGTAAGTCTTAATAAATATATTAAGCATTTAGAGAAAAATGCATTATTTGACAAACTGTATGCATTTTGAGCAGCAGAAGCAGCCAGTTTACATGCAGTCAATGGTGGACGCGCGTCTAGGAGCAGTGTGGCACGTTTAACACATTTTGAGCACCGCACAATGAAACTATAGGTGTGGTTTGATCGGTTTCTGTGCATGAGGCGCGTCCAAAGCAGCCGCTGCTCGAGTTCAAAAATCTGAACTTTTGCTGCTCGACGCACCGTGTCAACCAATTAGAGAGACTCGTTTTTCCACATGACGGTTTCCTGATTGTTGCCCACTAACCTGAAACAGATGGACAGGAGCTCTTTAGCTGAAATAGACCRTCTGTAGTTGATGTTCTGGCTGGAGATATCAGCACCGATGTGGGTCTGTGGCTCRTTAAACTGACCGCGGTCTTTGTACAAAAATAGTCTGTAAGCCCAAAGCTCCAAACTCACAGAACAAACTGCCTCTAAACTATCTGGTGAATTAATTATCTGGTGAATTAATTATCTGGTGAGCACAATGTTCACTTGCTCACACTAAATAAAGCAAAGCCATTTTCTTTATTTCAGCTTTATTTCATCCACTATCAAAGAAAGACTGAAAAAAAACAAGACGCTCCTCCCTCTTCAGACGTGTGTCTGGTCACATTTGGTCTGTACGCACATTATTGACAAGCAGCCAACTTATGCTACATTCACACCAAATGCGTTGTGCACCTCCAAAAATCTCAAAACGCAYGCCTCCTGACGCTAGTGTCCAGTGAGGACAGATGCATTTCATGTGAACRTAGACGCGCGTCGAGAGGAGGAGCYGTTTTAACCGTAGTTTTGATAACTTACCAGACATGCTGACTTCCTCACTAATCCTCCTCCAGGTAAAGTCCTTTTTATTTCTATCAYRATAAYGRACACTGGAATGATCATAAATGAACRRATTATCAGTTTTTCCTCCATTGTTTGTGTGATCTGATTTCCYGGGCTTCCGGTATTTCTGGCTCATCACCAGTGTGTCACTGAGCAGAGTCTCTCTGATGGGTTGATGCGACGCGTCGAGCAGCAAAAGTTCACATTTTCCAACTCACGCGTCGGACGCTTTGGACAAGCCGCACCATCCGAAAATGCTCAAAACGCAGGAACCGCTTTGAACCGCGCTGCTCAAAACGTACCAGACACACTGCTCGGCTTCTAGACGCCCCTAGATGCGTGTCCACCATTGACTTTACATGTAAACCAGATGCTCCTGATGCTCAAAATGCATTTAGTGTAAATGTAGCATTAAGGCATCAGGCGCATTTTTGCTGTGACCCCGGCTTCAAAGAATCTCAGTTTCATCTCTACTTATTCTGCTCTTGCTGGAGAACATAGAAACTCTCTGGTTTCATCAAACTGAAGATCCTCACCTTCTTCGACCAGTTTTCTAAAAACATATGTAGGAGGTGAGCTTAAGGTGAATTAAGCCTTT
>NW_013954609.1:21976-23934 GCF_001266775.1 Austrofundulus limnaeus | reverse complement strand
GTAAAATAGGTCTCAAGGGAACTGTTAAAGAGGGGAGTTATCCTATCTCCCCTCTGGCTAATGACTATTAAAAATTAACTTTATTGTGATCTGTGACATCTTTTTTATTACCTCTAGCTTCAAAGCAAACATACTCTTTAATATGTTATTACCTTGTAGCCTTACCGTCACAAAACTCTCATGTAATCAGAAAAAAACATTAAAGGACAACCTAAAGTATCAATGTCCAGTCAGATAATTTGTCTTTATGATGCTGTAAGCAGTTTAATAGGAATTTGCAAGAATTGCCACATTTGATTATACAGATTAAATATATTGATTAGTAATTGATGGTGATGAAAATAAAAAGCTATAACTTGCTGAACTATCTTCCCAATTAAGAAGTGTGGCATTTTCTGGTAATTTAGAGAAGGGAGGACAGGTTAGAGCAGTCAGTTTTACCCCCATGAGGTGCATCAGAGTGTTGCCTGAAAAGATCTTCTCAGAGTTGGGCTGGGTCCAATTCGGTCTTCGGTCCTTAGACTGTCTGTCAGCTTCTGCCCAGATGAGATGATCTTCGGTTCTGCTTGCTTCTTCTGCTCTTGATGTCCTGCTGCCTTTGCTGTTCTTCCTCCGGTCGATGGCATGAAGACACTTTACTGTTGGACTGCTCGGCCTTTTATCCTCTCTTTGTGTGTGCTCGCCTCCCTCCCTTCTGTTTGAGGAAGTGTGTGGACATCTGTCATGTGTTTTCTCAGTACTCGCCAGAGTGAGGTAATTCTGTTTGTCTTCCTGCTTTTGGGGCTTTTAGGGACTTTTTTCTGTGGTGTTAATGTCCACTTCTTTGTTGTTTCAACATCCCTGAGAGACGCCCTGCCTTTTACCAGAGCAGCACTCACACATTCAATCTGCCTTTACATTAGGACATACTTTAAAACATACTTAGATCCCTTTCTATCCTAATCACCATTTACATTTAAAAACACAATAATCATAGTACATTAGTTAATCATTCATTGCCATTAAGCATAATCCTTATTTTAGGTTACATATGTATTTTTGCCAGCATTAAAATTGATTAACTTCAAATCATTTCACCTCCTCCCTCTCGTCTCATCCTTTTTTCCTGTCGGGTCTCATTTCTTCTCTTATGGCTTCTTTTCCTTTCACGTTCCTTCCTCTGTAGGGGGTCAAGTGAAGACTCCTTAGGTCTGGTTCCAATACCGTTGACACCCTGAGTTGCTGGGCCTCTTGACAGGTTTTTTCCAATCTCTACAGCTCCCTTCAGGATGGCTTCCTGGGGTCTGTGAGGACACAAAACTTTACATTGTCTGCCAAACTGATCAATAACGTGCTGACAGAGAACCGGACTGTTAGCGTAGCCCCCCACCAACAGAATRTAATCAGGCCTGAAACCTTGTAGGATTTCTCTAAGTTTCTCAGTGATGCCTTGAAGATACTCTGCATAGAAAGAAATCAGTTTATCTTTTGAGACGCTGATATATCCTTTCTTCCAGGAAGCTCCTTCCACTGATTCAAAGAACTTTCCTATATCTTGTCTTCTCAGAGCCAACATTCCCAGATTTACTGGGCAGCTGATCGAAACRCCTTCATCACACTGGTTCTGTTGGGTAAACTCATACATCAGTTTCTGAAGCTCACTGGAATGATTCTGTTCATATTCATCCCAGATATCAGAGAATATTTCTCTGAGGAACTCTTTGAACTTTCTGTCCACAGTTTGTCCATCCAGATCATAAACAGAAGCTTTGTGCATCTCCTTCAGACGTTCTTCTCTCAGGACTTCATGTACAGTGATGTCGATGATTTTACCTGCAACAAACAGGAAGGGATTACAGCTGACATCTGACTCGTCTGCTTACATGAGATTATACAAAAACATATATAAAACTATCACAAATCCTAGTTTCATTTTACAGAAGAGAGCTATAAGAATTATTACTAGAAAAAATTACAGC
>NW_013954609.1:19444-20976 GCF_001266775.1 Austrofundulus limnaeus | reverse complement strand
GACCTGAGGGCTGCCCTTCAAGAACAGTGGGATACCATGCCCCGGCAGGCAATAAGTCCACTTGTGAGCAGCATGAGACATTGTTGTCAAGCTGTAATTGATGATCAAGGGCACATTTTGAGTTATGGAGACACTGAAATTTTTTGTTGGGGTGTACCCACCATTGTTGTCAACTTTTGTTTCAATAAATTGTTTGAGATGAGGAAATCACCAGTGCATTCTTTTACTTAATGTTCTACTTTCATGATATGATATCACTGTAGCGTGAACTTTTTACATTTTCCATAAAATTCACCTGAAAGCCAAATATCCCTAACTTTTTGTGAGTAGTGTGTATATAGTTTAGAGTTAAAGTAATGTTAGAAAGCACTTAGCTTCCTCATAGGTTTCCTCTGGTTTTGTTTCACTTAAATGTTTCTGATTAATGAATGATAACATCAGAAAAAGGGAACTTGAATAAATTCCTGTATTAAATGGTAAATTAATTTATTAAAGAACAAATCTGTCCAAACATCATGAAAACTGTATTTAGTTTGAACTCAGGTTCTTTGTATTAATATTTGTTGATGATCTGAAAYATTAAAGTCATTAAATCTAAAACAAACCAGCAGTGAGCGGCTGAATACTTTTCACAGCACTGTAGGTGGTGGTTGGTTCTTCAGAAAGGAAACAGTAATATCAGTGTTATGGTCAGTACCTCCACAGCAAACAACAACGTATTGAGTTCCTGGGGTCAGGTCCAGTACAACTCCACTATGGTTCTGCGTGATGAAACCATCAGCTGGAAGCTTCTSACACCAGACTGAAGCTGCTACTGGTTCCAGAGCAATGATCAGATTCTCTTCAATACCAGCCTGAAAACAAATGAAACTTCTGTTCTTTGACTCTTTCAGAGCTTCAGTTAATTGTTTTTTCAATTTATTTCATTCATTAAAAAGAAAATCTATAAACAATACAAATAAAAAGTAAATCAAATCGTGAATAAAAAGGATGCAGAGTGAAGAAAAAAATCTTATGTATCTGCTGCTCWTTTTCAAAAAACAACTTCAGCAAACAAAGTCAAGCTTCAGTAATCACCTTATTTACGAAGAAATAAAACAAGAACATCAGATATCGTTGCATCTTATTTCTGCTAGATAATACAAATGGTACATTATCCCAGTAATCAGTGTTGTATTTAAAACATGCTGTTTGTTACCTGAGTGGCAGCTTCTCTCATGAACTGTTTTGCTGAATCATCACAGRTAGCAGGAACTGTCAGAACCCAGGTGAAGTCAGAGGCCATGAACTCTGTATTTGAACAGTTGGCACTGACAGTTTTCAGAGCATCATCCTTCAGGAATCTCAGGGATTCTGTAAAAACCTTCAATGCTGGCATTTCTTTCTCATTGGCASCTTTTATTGTGAAATTCTCCTTGATTTCCTGAAAAAAAGTAGATAATAGTTAAATCATGTTTACTGCTGGAGAATTGTTTGATGTTCAATATGCACATATACAGGTGCTGGTCATAAAATTAGAATCTCATGAAAAA
>NW_013954609.1:16693-18106 GCF_001266775.1 Austrofundulus limnaeus | reverse complement strand
GAAATAAACATTTGAAATATATGAGTTTGTATGTAATGTATGAATATAATATACAAGTTTCACTTTTTAAATGGAATTACTGAAATAAATCTACTTTTTCATGATATTCTAATTTTATGACCAGCACCTGTATGTCAAGTTGTACAGAGTGTCTGTAAGTTACATAGTTCCCCCCATTTTGCATGATTATAGATGTAAARAGAAAATCTCATTAATCTTTACCAAAAACTTTATTTCAAACTGATTTCAGTGTCAGAACCAATAAATCATGTCTTCCACCTCCTCAACCTTCCTCCTCTGCTGCTGTGTACTGCTGTGTATWCTGTACTGTTAAACATTTTAAAGTATTTATCAGTACTCACATGATCATACAGAGCCATCTTGAAGTTTTGAAAGAAGTAATGTTTCTTTGCTTCTTCTTCTGTCATGCTCATGTAAGCTGTTTTAGCTTYATAACCAAACTTCATAAATTCTTCATTTTCATTAAAGAGGATGCAGGTTGGCATCTTTGGGGTGTTCAGTTCTTTTTCCCATCTTTTAATAACAGAATGACTTTCTGTCCCTCTGGGTGTGAGACTGGAGGCGTATCCACTGTATGATGTTCCAAAGTCTATGGCTATTACATGTGAGCCACCTAATTCAGGAGAGAAWTCATCAAAATATAACTAAGTACCATCTTACAGAACAATTTTATTTTACAAAATTTTAAACATTTATAACCTTAACTTCACATTTTCCTGTTTGTATGTTATATTGCAGTTCTTATATTGTATGTGACTTGCATGTTGACCTGCTGACCTTGTTCCTCTCTTCCACCTGTCCTCACATTTCATCTTTACCTCCTGGTTTCACTTTAACTCAAATGAACCTTTAAACTGATTCTGTCAGTTTCTGGAGACTCACAGATTTATATCTGATTATATTATTAGTGAGTTCATTTAATACTATTTCTATTGGTTGATAAAAAGGGGGTGAAGGAGGCCCGCAGGGTGGTGCTGGGGGTTAAGATTATTTATCTGTGAGTCTGACAACAAAGGGGGGTGCCATTAAGTGGTAAGTATGCAAACATTTATATCAGGGATTAAAAAAATCATAGTGTGAATGAATTTAAGTATATTGTAGGTTTTTTGGATTTAAAACATACTTACAAGAAACATTTTTTTTTAAAAATGACACAAACTGTTAGATATACCCCAACAGTTATAACAGTTAGATATAACCCAACAGTTATAAGAGTTAGATATAACCCAACAGTTATAAGAGTTAGATATAACCCAACAGTTATAAGAGTTAGATATAACCCAACAGTTAGAACAGTTAGATATAACCCAACAGTTAGAACAGTTAGATATAACCCAACAGTTAGAACAGTTAGATATAACCCAACAGTTAGAACAGTTAGATATAACCCAA
>NW_013954609.1:9351-15127 GCF_001266775.1 Austrofundulus limnaeus | reverse complement strand
ACCCAACAGTTATAACTGTTAGATACAACCCAACAGTTATAACTGTTAGATACAACCCAACAGTTATAACTGTTAGATACAACCCAACAGTTAGAACAGTTAGATACATTCCAACAGTTAGAACAGTTAGATATAACCCAACAGTTATAACTGTTAGATACAACCCAACAGTTAGAATGGTTAGATTAACCCAACAGTTATAACAGTTAGATATAACCCAACAGTTATAACAGTTAGATATAACCCAACAGTTATAACAGTTAGATATAACCCAACAGTTATAACAGTTAGATATAACATGTTACATCAATTTTAGACATGTAAGACCTTGTTTGTCATCAGAAGAAGCTATGATATTCATACACACACTCATTTTTTCCACACATTTCATATTGTATTTATGTTAGGGACAAGTGGACTCATCAGTAATAAAACATGTAGTCTTGTTACAAATCTCAGGAAACCATCATTATCAGATTGTACAGAAAATCAATTTTCTTTCTTTTGATAATTTTAGTTTTTTTTCAAACATGGAAACAGTATATAAATTGAATAAATAAATGGTTTATCACCAAAATGTTTGCATAAGTTAGTTTAATATCTTTCAGCTGTCTCTTTGTGCTCCACCAGAACATCCGATCGGAACTGTGAGATCCTGCAGGACACTCAGCCTTTAGACAAGAAGCTTTCTCTGTTAAAGAATCACTCAGTGGAACACTGCTCCTGATCTTTGTCTTTGTTTCATTCATGTTGAGTGTTTTATTGTTTAATGTTGGTATTTGTTTATTGTCTGGTGGAACTACAGATTTAAATTGGTCAAAGGCTAAATCTGGTGCAGTGCGTTTGAAYACAATTTAGTGTTTCAACGTTTATGATTTTAATTTTAACTTTGTCCTGATTAAATAAATTGAATTTWTTTTTAGGGCTGTCCAATGATCAGAAATCTGTATCAATCAATAAAACCAGAATCAATAAATCTGTTAAAAACATATATTATAGTTAAAGAACTGACCTTTGACATAGAGCAGCACTTCTTTCTTCATCCGGATTTTATTCCGCCTGTCGTAGACAGTGCAGGTGTAGGTGTCTGTATCTTGGACTGTAGGCTTTCTCAGGGTCAGACTGAGGTCTCCATATTTGAAGTTTGTCTTCATCTCTGTACAGTCTTTGTAAACCTCATGTTGTTCATCAGTTGATTTGAAGCCTTTCTGATACGTGTGGACTGTCTGACCTTTACTGTTTTTCCACGTTACTGTGAAATCCTGCTGCAGGAGAACTGTAGTTTTACAGGACAGAACCACAGACTCCACCCCTGACACCACCTTCACCTTATAAACTGAGAGAAGAAAACAGATCCATAAGCAAACACAGCATCACTTATGATCAACTTTCTCAGTGATGTATGATTCATGTTCATGGTCTGATTCAACAGGAAGACAGTAGAGGGTAAGATAAAGACTGTCCTGATTAACTTTACAAATGCCAAAATCAAAGCATCACAGAATGASCTGAAATAAAAATCTAAATCTGTGGATAACAACAAAAAGTCTCAACAGGACACATCACCATTGGTGGKACTGTTGTAACTAAAACTTACCTGACATGAAGTAGTGTCGGAAATAAAATAAAATGCCTCCAGAAACAACCAGAAGAACCAGSAGAACCAGAAAAACTCTGRGYRATGTTGGGAATTTTTCTAGGGAGAAACATAAAGAAATATAAAACTTCTGACATATTGGTACAGTACTAGTAGAATTGACTAAACAGAACTGTAATTATATCTAATATAATAACGTTTTTATTGTAAGTTTTTGTAGATGTTCTGTGTTTACTGTAGTATAAGATACTTTAAGAACATCCTCAGCTTATTTATTAATAACACCTTTGATAATATAGGTGAAAAACATTTTTAGGGTTTTTTATGCAAACATAAATTGGTTAAAATTGTTGTACATTTATTAGTGATGTAAACCAAGAAGTACATTTGTGTAGTGCTTTTATTTACAATGAAGCCAAGGCACACAGGAAAAAACAGACAGAATCATACAAACTGTGTAGAAAAATRAAAAAACATTTAAATAAAACTATAGTTTAAGTATCAAGAATTATGCTGAATTATAATGAATTTATTTACATTRCATGAACATGTTAACATGAAAATATTTAATATGTATTATCTATAGACATCTACAGAGTGACTGACTGAGCATGTGCCGTTGTACTGACACAAATATGCAGGTGGAAGAAAAAGTAGTTCCCTCCAAGTGCTTATAGTTTAGACAAGATTTCAATAGTTTAGTTACATTYCACTGTGTTTCTATATAAAGTGTATATTACCTGAAATGACMGCMTTATCAAAGTATCAATATTCTGACTTTAGTATCAATTCTAGACCATAAAGTTCTGGTTTTGGTGGCATCAGTATTTCCGTATCAATCCACACATCACTCTACTATTGCAGTCACAAGCAGAGAAAACAGCTTTACTCACTTTTCTGTTTGTCATCTTTCTCTACAACATGCAGGAGAGTGAACCCCTCTGATCTAKTAGGTACCTCTCCACCTCACACACAAGCTCAGGCTCTTTTGTCATTAGAGAGGTGACATTTCACATCCCAAGCTTTGGTAGGGCTGGGTCAGATGGCCAATACCCCTGCCCTGGGGGTACCACCCATGGCACAATGCTTACAACCAAATGGCCCCGTTAACACGTGGTGGGCTCTCAGGAAGGCTAAACTATGACTGAGTCTGACTATGTAGATGTCCATTCATCAGGTGACCACCAACAAGCCCCTCCCCCAGGTCGGGCAACAGTGTGGGGTTCAGTTACTCACATCTGGGTGAGGGACAAAGCAGGACCCAGCCCATGAATTGAGACACAGCCAGGGGCTTTGTGTAAGGTTGGACAGTTGACCTCTGACCTGTACCTGCAGCACTGACCTTTGACATGCTGAAGAACTACTTCCTGTCTGAAGAYCTCTTGTCCACTGTAGATGGTGCAGAAGTAGACTCCACTGTCTCTCTCTGTGGGGTATTTCAGGGTCAGACTGAAGTCTCCAGTTTTYARAACATCCTCCTTCATACTTGTGCGATCATGGTAAAACTTGTCCTGTTCTTTAGCTTTGTTGCTGAYATTTTGATTSAYAAAGACAATCATAAATYCTGGATCAAAGCGAGTCCACTCCACTGAGGAGTCTTTGTGCAGATCAGCTGTTGTTCTGCAGGGCAGCTCCACAGATTCAGCTCCTTCTGTCACTGNTGGATCAAAGCGAGTCCACTCCACTGAGGAGTCTTTGTGCAGATCAGCTGTTGTTCTGCAGGGCAGCTCCACAGATTCAGCTCCTTCTGTCACTGTTACTTTCATTTTGTGACCTGAAAGAGAAATAATAAACTTTRACATCAGTAATAAAAACACTAATATTCATACATTCCATGAGTTCTTTTACACACATGGACAAAATTGTTGGTACTGTGAGGTTTGGGCCAGGCACAATGACCCAAGGCACAGGCAATATCCAAAAAGGTAACAAAAATATATATTTACAGAAAAGACCTGGCCAGGCAGCTTCAAAAATACGCAAGGCTATCTCAGGAGAAACAAGAACACAAAAAACATGAGAGAACACCACACTGGCTGGAGAATGCAGCACAATAATCAGACAAACACAAAGAACAGAACAAACAATATAAAGTCAAATTAATGAGAGACAATGGGAAACACCTGGAGAAGAGACAAGAGAAAACAGGTGAGCAGAGGCGGGGCTGGAGGCAAGACAGCAGGGCAGAGATACACAGGGAACACAGAAACACTAGAAAACTAAAGCAGAAAGATCATGACAGGTCATTTAATGAAAGAAAAACTGGTCACAGAAATAAGTAGAATCTGAAAAATGTAATAAGGAATAAAAATTTTATTAAAATGAACAAATGAAAGTCAGACATTGCTTTTCAACCATGCTTCATAATAAAAAAAACAGACCAGGACAGAAATGATGGTACCCTGAAAATAATGTGACCAAAGGTCATGTTAAATCAAGGTGTGTCCACTAATTATCATCACAGGTGTCTACAGTCCTGTAATCAGTCAGTGGGTCTGTATGTAGACCTACAGATACTCTCTGTGTTGTTTGGTGACATGGTGTGGACCACACTCAACATGGACCAGAGGAAGACAAGGAAAGAGTTGTCTCAGGAAGTTAGAAAGACTATTATAGACAAACATGTTAAAGGTAAAGGTTATAAGACAAACATGTTAAATTAATATGAAGCTCAGAGCTGATTGGCAGATTCTAGTCAATCAMTCACATGTACCATAAACAGGTGGGACATGAGGGGCATGCCACACATTATGTGTTCTGGAGAGTTTATAGATGAACCCAGTTGGTCAAAAGAGGTTTCAATTAAAAGATGACATCCAACTGAATTGTTTGAACAGCCTATAATGCRAAGTCAAAGTCCCTGCTAGCTTGGGTCAGGCCACAAAGAGGCAGGAAATGACCACAAACTGGGAAAGTACCACAGTTGGTACATAGGGGATTAAGGGTTTAAAGGGGTCTAAACACTGCTTTATATCAGAATTTGTCTGTTCCACCAGCTGACAGTATGTAAAACATTTTGGAGATTGTTATTGACCTTTGACCTGCAGCTGTACATCTGTCAGTTTTATTTCCTCTCTTTCACTACTGATGCTGCAGGTGTAGGTACCGCTGTCTGACAGGTGAGGTTTTCTCAGAGTCAGACTGAAGTCACCAGAGTCCAGAGCATCAAGTTTCATTGATGTTCGTCCGCTGAAGTGTTGGTTTTGATCCTGAAGATCATCCTCTTCTCTCCGCAGGTGGACAGTTGGAGGACTGAGATCATAGCGGCTCCATGTTACTGTAGGGTTGTCGGATAAATATTCCAAGTATTTGTAGGGCAGCACGACGAATTCAACTATTTCATTAATGTCAGAGGCCAAAGAATACTGAAAACCTGGAAGATAAAACAGACAAGTTTTACAATCAGTCAGTTAAATAAACACATCTAAACCTGAAACATCAAGTTATCAACATATTRAATCTGTTAGATTTGACTCAGACGTTTCTGCTGGCAGTTTATGTTGTGCTTCTGTGCAGAGTTTGGTAAAAAGACCACTGAAAACAACAAAATACAGAACTTCATCCTGATCTAGCTGCCATCCACCCTGAAACTAAACCACCTGTTTTGGAAACTCATTTTAGATAAAACCTAATGATAAAACATGAGAAGTGATTTGGATAAATTTGACCAAAGTTTTGTTTACATCTCAGAATAGTTGACAGGAACTGGTCACCATGACCCAGGAAGGTTTTGTTGTATCAATGTCAGTGCAGTTTGAGGGTCAGACAAACAGGGCTTTGATGATGCAATAATCACACATAAAGAAGTCTTGGACACTGTAAGACTTTGGGTTTTTAGGAGTGAAGGTTCAGCTGATGTGCCACCTCTAATAAAGCTTCAGTTTGCTTCACCTTGGAGTTGAGTCTTTTATCTTAAAGAATTACACCACCTCACTTTCACTTACACTGGAAACATGTTCTGTTTGGTTTCCATTGAAGTATAAAAGTGAGTTTAAAGGAATTCTCTATTCATTTGCTAATCATCGAGGGCAAATTTCACATACACAAATGTAAACTTTTAAAAGAAAAAAAATACAGCTGTGGCCACAATGTAGCTGACCACCATCTGTAAATGTGTGTGTGTGTGTGTGTGTGTGTGTGTTTGTGTGTGTGTGTGTGTGTGTGTGTGTGTGTGTGTGT
>NW_013954609.1:0-9341 GCF_001266775.1 Austrofundulus limnaeus | reverse complement strand
AAACATCAAGTTATCAACATATTAAATCTGTTAGATTTGACTCAGACGTTTCTGCTGGCAGTTTATGTTGTGCTTCTGTGCAGAGTTTGGTAAAATGAACCACTACAGGCAGCCGCCATCTTGTCTACGAAGGCTCATGAAGGACAAACTGCGGTGGCGGCGTCAAAACAGTTTTAGTTGTAATACTATAAATGTAATATTTGTTGTCTGTCATTGTAGCTGGGATAATTTTACTTATTAAAGCTAGTAATCTTACCACTTGAAACATCACTAGCCCTGAAGCTGCTGGTAGACATCGCGGTTGGAATTATCAAAGGTTTTTGACACCTGAGAGACACCATAGAGTGGGGGTGGGGGGAGGACCAGAGAGGATGATTCAACCACTCAACCACTAGATGTTGCTGAAAACAACAACTCCTAAACACTGTACCTTTAAAGCGTAATGCACCATTTCTACAGCAACATAAACRGTGAGCCGGCTCCTCCAGAGGTTGAATTTGTCGGCCACATACGTCACAGCGCCGCGACGAAGGACGTCCAAAACCGAAGACTCCTCCGATGCGGCCGACAAATACGTCCTTCATTCGGCCCGAATTGAAGGACTGCTCTGATGGATCCTTCCAGGCCCAGCATATCCCATAATGCATTGCGGCCCGACCGGAGATTTTTTTAATGCTAGTAATGGCGGACGAAGCGAGAGAAAAAAATACGTGTTAAATAAAAATATAGCAACATAAAAATTTTATTTTTTTGTGGTTGTAATTCTAATACTTTTATCATTTGTATAGACATGTTTTTAAATATTATTTTGTCATAAAAAATGCAAAATAAACATGCACCTACGGCGGGTCAATTAGTTCTTCAAATGTTTTGTGACATAATAACACTAATATATTGATATTTTTCTAATTTTGATCTATTTTTGCTTGTTTAGTGTCATTACAGTTGCTAGGCAACATGACGTACACCGGGGTAAGGAGGGGAGGCTAGACCGTCTAGATTCATAGACTCTTTTTCCGGTCTTCCCAGTCTACCAAGGACACGGCCCACCTTGACCAGGTAGTCTGGGTCCTCCGGAGGACCTGGCCTGTCGTTTTGGACACAGCCATATAAACATCAAGGGCTCAAAATGGAGGTCAAGACCCACTCCTTTTGATTGACACCTCATTTGACCAACCAGGTTTATTGGCTCTCTGGAGCCAATAGAATGTGACAAATCTCCCAACTTCCGATTTGCACTCAGTGGGTGAGATTGACTGTAGAAAGGACCAATAAGCTTCAAGCTTCATTCTGCCACCACAGCTGTGTAGCCAATCAGCTTAACTTTCATTTGGTATTTAGTTTTGGGGGGTGGGAACCTTGTCACGCAAGTTAGAATAGAAATGTTGGAACTTTGTTGTGTTTGCAAGTGATAGGTGTCCCCCTAGTGGTCAAAGCAGTGCTAACAGAAAACATTGTTTTTAAATGAATTTTTGGACAGTTAGCTGACTAAACATGCTGATAGGGTGGAAATATGTTTGTTATGAAGTGTTTTGAGTGCCTCAAGACATAGAAGAGTTACTTTTGTGGCCAGGAACAGTAAAAAGGGACAGATAACACCACTTCCGGTCGGCCATTTTGAATAGCTAATTTTGTCATATTTGAGGACAAATATGCATCACAAGTAAGTGAAAAACAACTACCTTTTTGCTGCTGGTGGGTTTATAAGCTGTGTGGAGTTTCAATGCTTTGAAAAAGTAAAGATATATGTGACCCATCACATCGAAACGAGGATTAAGTCTAAAAGTTGTATAAGGAGAAAAAGACAAATATAGTGTTTTGACTAAAGTGTTAATAAAAATTGCATTTTGTCAAAACATAATGAATAAAAGCCTTATTAATGTATCATTTGAATGAACTGTCTGAAGTATAATCATAAAACTAAAGTTTGAAGCACCTTTTTTGAGCAGTAGCAACAAAAAAACTGATGAGGAAAAACACCTTAAAATGTTGAGATTTTCCCTGTGAGTTAGTAAAGTTTTATTTCTTTTTAGCTGGGAAATCTCAATATTCAAATTTAATTTGAGGTTTCCTCTTTATAAGGACATCAAATATTCCTCATTAAAATGACATAAAATTAGGGTTCAGACCAAATATTTATGTATTATTGTAACCAACAAGACAAATTAAGTCATATATATGGATTTAATTATGATATCAGAATGATCCAGGTATCAAAATGTAGCTTTTAAAGACAAGAATCTGAAAATGTAATTAGGTCATTTTTTCCAAATTTGACTTAATCCTCATTTCGATATGATTGTTATGATTTTCAGGCAGGAATGAACTCATAGCGCAGGCAAAAATCCAAAAAGGCTAAAAGGTAGTGATGGGCAGTTTGAAGCTGAAGCTTCGGCGCATGTATTGAAAAAAACAACACACTGTTTCAGAAGCACTGTGTCGGAGCTTGATTCGTTTGGTAAAAGTCATGTGATCAGTGACGTCCGAAGCTTCGAAAGTGGCGAACTTACGTCACTACTTTGGTACCTGATTCAAAGGTTAATGAGGAAGTGAATCGTTGGCTGGATTCGTGGTGTGTTTTGATGGCAAATGCGCAAAATACTGTATAACAAACGAGTGAAGGACTTATTGTGAGACAGAGGCAAACAAACGTATGTGTTTAGTTTGTCGTGCAGTTTATAAGCCTGGGCCAGATAGAGTGGGGGTCACAAACCCACAAAGAACCTTTGCTGCGAGTGCACGTGTGTGCGCGCGCACGCACACACACACACACACGGACCTACACAGAACTGCGTGCAGCTTGGTTCGTCATTAAAAAGAAAGCAATAGTAGAGCGAGACACATCCCAGAACAGAGTTTCACTTGTTGCACAGGTGATGATTTTCATAAAAAACAACCGGATGGTGACGATGYCCTGTCCTCAGGAGGAAGGGCGGCACGAAGCATTAGATGAAACTGATCAACTGTATGGACTCTATTTAATAAAGGGATTATCCAGACATTTTAAAGTTCAGTGGAAAAGTTTTAAATGTTCATGTCAAAATTTAAATCAAAGGCCAGGGGCAGTATTTATCAGACATGTAGGAAATATTATTAATACTTTGAAGAATTAATTGTAAAAAAAATATTGTCTCAAAGCTGGGCCTAAAATTTAGATATCAAACATCTGACTTAAAGTAAATCTGAAGAGTCTCTCAGAGGGGATTTTATTGATCCTGTATTCAGGAAAAACACAGACAAGCAGTCACACACAGAATATATTTTAAATATATGATCATTTTCAAAATTATTCTCAGAGAAATGTCAAGATAAGATTGTGAAAATCTTAAGTTGAAATTCAACTACTGTATTTATTGGTTTTAAGAATGTGTGAAATAATCTAGTGGCCTATATTTTATTTTTTGAAAATAACGGGCAGAGAATAAAATTAGACTTTTCTTTCTGCTTTCTGTCTTTCATTTTATTAGTGATTTTTTGTGTGTATAGAATTAATTTTGTTTTTAAAGGAAAATGAATTAAGATCTTGAACTTGAAATAATTCAGTATAAAACACACAGGCACACTTTATTTTATTTATAATAAACCATAAACAACAGTAACTGTATTCCCACCCACAAAAAAGAAAATAAATAAATAAAATCTGYTCAAGCAACACAATGACAGCCAGATATCAAACAGAAATATCTCATTAAAAAGCTGTCATCTCCATCACGATGAAGCGCTTCACTTTGTGTTGTTTCAAGCAGCTTTTCATACTTTTGGCCACAGGATGGAGCCAAAGAGAACTGTGTTGGAAAGCTTCGAGTAATGAACCCTTTTTCAAAGCAAGCTTCAGTGCTTCAGAAAAGCTTCATTTGCCCATCACTACTAAAAGGTGAATTATTTAACAAAGAAGGCTGACAGGGCAGCTCAAAAACTAACTGGTGTAGCAAGACAAGGCAACAAACATTCAGGCTGAGAACAACACAACGATCAGACAAGACTCAGAATATAAAGGTGAGACTAACGAGCACAAACAGGAAACACCTGGGAGAGARACATGAGGAGCAGGTGAGAGTGGGCGGGGCTGGAGCAAAGACAAAACAGGAGGAAGAAAACAGATGACAAGACAGAAACTARAATAAAACATTAACACAAACACAAGTCATAACAATGATGGGTCACATATTTGTTTATTGTTGTGTTTTGGCTGTTTATTGGTGGAAATTGGCTGAATGTACTCCAGTTTTGATTGATATTGCTGAATATTAATATATTTCTTTGTATTTTAATCATGCTGTGAGTAAAWATGGATGGTACAATGTGTTGTGTGAGGGTTTTATCTTTAATTTGAGCCCAGAGTGAAGTGTCTGCATTGAAACATTTAGAAATAACAGTGTTTAGAAAAAGTGTACAGTTTGGACATATTTGTACATGTGTACAAATATGCAAATGGTACATACTGGATCATATTATGTCTCAAATATTCATTTTTTATGCTATTGTTACCAAATTTGAACTGGTAATAGGTAGAAACCTATATTTCAGCCCATTTTTTCCCTTACTAAATCATTTCTTTCATATTCTGTGACACTTTAAAATATAAATAAAAAATATGGAGAAAAAATATCTTGATATTTGTGTATTTTAACTTCAAAAAATAAATACTAGTGACAGTTACAAAAAATTTGACTGCTGAAGTTAAAAATTCAGATTATTAGCTTTAAAAAGAGACCAAGCTTGTGAGTTTACTCTAAAGGGTTCAAGAGCAGTACTTCATTTAATTTGTGTACTTTTTAAGGCGTTTTATGGTATTTTAGGCCTGTAACCCATAACAAAGTAATGTGTTGTCTGCCCACTTATTAATTTGTGCTAGCTTGCAAATTTGCCAAGGACTGTCCTTTGCACCTGCTAGTTCCTCGTGATTTTATAAAGAAATCTTTTAACCTTTAATGTTTTGTTTGAAGACCATTCCATATGCTTAAAATATTTATTTCACATGTTTTAAAGTTTTATTTTTTTTATTTTTGTTCTTTTAATCATACTTGTGTAATCATGTTTGGTTTAATTTTCTCACTGATCAGTACTTATGATTACATAACAAGAAGAATCATTCAGCTTAGATTTAATTTAATCAAGTGTTTTGCCTTTAATCAATAATCATTGATCAACTAGTAATTCATTGATTTAGTTTCATTGTTGGTTTTACACTGATCTGACTCTAGTTGTGTAGCATTGAATGTTTGTGTGTTGTTCACAGTTCACCCAGACATCTTTTCATCTACAGTTGCACACGGCACCAGACACACAGCTGATTAAACAACATGTTTTCATATTTTTCTTGTCTTCTTCTCTTTGCTCTCTGCCTGAACTGTCTGAAGCTCTCGTAGCTTTTAGTTTTTGTCTGAAGCTGTTGCTCTTTGGTTGCTGAGCTGTTCGTTTGCTGATTTTAAACTGGAAACATCTTGCTGCTTTTCCAGTTCTTTCAACCTCAGCTGAACTTTCACGAAAAGGAAAACCTTTTCTTGGATTATAATTTTCCATTTTGGGGATTTAGTCTGGCTGTATAAAACTGCTGACTCGCCTGTGTGAAAGGACGACACTCTGGTCGTCCAATGCTCCGAAGCTTCACTAGTGTCCAAGACATGACCAACAGGTAAAGCTTTTGTCTTCAACTGCCCATCAAAAAGTGAAGACCACATCCAACTTGGGCTTTCTTGTTGACTGCCCTCATTGTCTGAAGACACAGTGATTTATGCTTTCCTACCTGACGGCAGCTGGTTCTTCTAAAATCTGCAGCCTCATGTCATGTCAAGTTAAAACATAAACTTAGAGAAACTTGGTTAAAACTTTCTTGCTGTCCCCTCTCGTGCTTTTCCTATGTTTTATTTAATTTTTAAACCYGATCTTTACATCTCTCTCGTTCACTCTTCTTTACAGATGTACATAAAACTAAGTATTTTTACGATAACCTCATACATAGATTAAACACAAACATGATGCACCCTGGGTTTACAGTTATAAAGTTAAGTAAAGCTGGTTTATATGATTTACTTACAAATGAATCTGTTAACCTGTTTTAGTTGATTAATTAAATTTGAGCCAATTACCTGCCACTAACTAAAGCTGTAATCAATTCTTTTTTTTTTTTTTTGGATGGCCTCCCTTCTCCCCTTATAGCCATCCTCTCCACACCATTATGTTTTTTTTTGTGAATAGAAAATAGAGAGAGAGAAAAACAGAGAGAAGTAATTAGAAAGATAGAAAGACTGAAATAGCGATTAGAAGTATATTAAATATACACCAACAAAACACAGGACCACACACCCAACATCTGTCTGCTCACCTGAAAAATAAATGGATAAATACATGGAGGGCATATATAAAAATATACACATACCCATACATATATARAGATATACATACATACATGCCTACATTCATAAATATTGTCAGTATATACAAACAGACATATATACACACTCAGTGACCAGTCAGAACCCCCCGGATCAGAACACCTGTTTGTGAGCAGTTGTGAACATGTGTGTATATACAAGATTTCTCCAATGGAATATTTAATAGTGACTGTGGAGGACCGAGACCCAACCCCCAAGACACGAGGCAGACATAGGGAAGACCAGAGCCCAAGGGCCCGAGAGGGATCCCGAGTGCAGAGCCCCAAGGGGCACCCGCACGGGAAGATCTGCCCACCCACCCCCCAGATCAGACCATAGGAGAGAACTGGGAGAGTCCCCCCAGCGACCACACACACAGCCTCCGGGGCCAGCAGCGACAAACTCATGGGCCCCACTGGCACCTGCCATACCAGAGCAGATCCAGGATAGGGCACAGAGGTCCGGGCCCCCGGGGCGCACCCCCTCCAGGCCAAAGCCTGACAGGTCCAGAGGCCCCGAGCCCCAACAGGCAGTCACCAGGCCAGGCCGGCACACACCCCAGCGCCCAGCCCCAGACCCCAGGAACCCCCAGCACACCGGCGGCCAGCCGCACACCCCACAGAATTGTAWTCAATTCTAATCAAATGTTTGTGACATGTATTTTAATATTTGGTTTTAAATAAAACATCTGACACATCTGTGTAGATGATCAAACTTAAATAATGTCTCTGGTCTTGTTCTGTGATGTTTTGAGGTTTTTCTCTTGATTCGGATCAACCAAAGATCCAGAGAGAGAGACAGCCTCTATCACTGATAAACTGAGTTTCCTGGTTTCACTGAAAGCTCGGTTGGATTAACATAACCATGTTATGTTACCTGGTTCCACYTAACTGAGTTGAGTAAATTCAAAGYAATATACCAGTTTTTTAACCAAAGAACATGAGTATGTTGCTTTGAATTTACTCAACTCAAAGTGGAACCAGGAAACGYAACATGGTTAAGTAAATCCAACWTTTCATTTTTTCTGTGAGGTTCTGGTAAACTGTTCAGTGACAGAAAAGTAAAGTTCCCTGCATGTCTCAGGCTGTACTTGAGCTGCTGACCCAGACTGAGGATATCATTGAGCTGTGGAAGGAACATTTTATGGAACTTAAAATCCACCCTCATGATGCTCAGCCATGTGCAACAACTGGCCTGCATGAGCGTCTGTACYACACTGTACCACTAACACGTTTTGTTACAGACAAAGACCTATAAATTCAAACTTATACTCAACATATTGTTGAGAAACTAACAGCTTCATGATGTCAGAGAAGGATATCTTACCGTGTACAAGCAGCCCAAAGACAAAAAACATCATCTTCCTGCAAACAAACATCAAGTCCACTATAAATGATGYCTTAAAAACGGATCAAAAGCATTTTAACAGAGACATCACTGCTGGTTTCGGTTTACTCCACTACCTGTSTGTTGTAACTTGACTGTTTTCACAGCAGCAGCTGTAGGAATGTAGGAAAACCAGCTGATCAGGTTTCACACCAACTGACAGTTTATTTCCTTTTACTTCTTTTCGAAACATCAGGATTCTTTTGATTTCGGTTGTGTTTGTATTTCAGTTTGACCTTGTTTCTTTTGGGTTTCTTATGTTTCTGTTTATCATTCCTTGTCCTAAACTGTATTATTTCAGTTTCAATCATTCTGTTTTCTGTTCATATTAATCTCTGTCTCCATCTTCTGTCACTCATCCATAGTTGGGTCACAAAGGCAACAGGTCCWGGAGAGAAACCCMARCATCACTCTCCAGCAACACTTTCAACTTGTCCTGGGGACCCAAAGGCTCTCCCATTGCCAGTGCTGCCGGGCAGGTACCGATGACCTTCAKACCACAGCTYCTAGWAGCTGGATCTGYAATGGAGGCCCTGAACATGGCCCCRGAGGTGAGGGTTGAAGATCCAACTCACCACCAGTTGACAGCTCTGCCTCCTTCTTCACCTTAGTGTCCAAGTCATAGGCTGTGTCTCAATTCAGGGGCTGGGTCCTCATGAGGACACAGCCCCTGAATTGAGACACAGCGATAAGGCTGCGCATCAGAAAACATGGTTACAAAAATCAATCATCGACTTTTGGCCTAAGGTGGCTTGGTAGCAAACACACTTACAGACCTCAAATATGCTCAAACATGGTGTTCATCGTGGATAACCTGTGCTCAGCACAGAGGTCCAATAACAGAACACTGTTCAGGTTCAGATCAGGGAGGCCGTTCCTCCCATTCATCCTCTTCCAGATAACTCCATCATTGTCCACATAGGTATTGAAGTCACCCATTAGAACAAGAGTCTCCAGATGGAACCCCTTCCAGGACACCATCCAAGACTCCAGAAAGAAACTCAAACAATAAGCCTGGCTTCAGAGAGGTGCCCTGGTTTCCTTTTTCTGGGTGAGGTTTCCTGATGAGGTTGYTGTTTCATTTAATCTGTTTCTTAATCTGACCTCTCCCCCAAGGCCTTTTAGCCACGTGAGACCCTTTCAGGGATAATGCCCGACAGCAGAGCCCCAGAGAACACTGGGATACTCAAACCAATCCAGCACGTKAAGGTGGTAATTGTTGGGATGGGCTGTCTCTGTCTGCTGCCATCTTTACATCAGTAGATCATTACACTGTTTCCMTCCTGATCTCCTGGATACCTGTGTGTACCTTTGTGCTTCTTATAGTAATATTAGTTTAACATTCATTCCTCAAGTGTTGGCATTTTATGCTTYACAACACCACTCTAACAACACAAGCATCTAGAAATACAGAGGTCACCATTGCAAACAGATGCACCTAACATACTGTTCATTTTCAGACTGTACTTCTTAAGGAAGCTGAGATCCTTCGACGTTTCAGCAAGATGCTGCAGATCTTCTACAAGTCTGTTGTTGAGAGCGTCATCTCTTCTGCAGATCTTCTACAAGTCTGTTGTTGAG
>NW_013954608.1:25936-26583 GCF_001266775.1 Austrofundulus limnaeus | reverse complement strand
GTCTTCAGATTTGGACAGCCTCTGGCACTACACGTTGGCATAAGCACCTGATGAATTCAGCCTTTAGAGGACCTGGCCTCTGAATTTGGATGCAGCCCTTATTAGTGGACTACTGGTTAGTTACCCGGGAAACGGAGGAACTACTCAGGAACTACTGAGTAGTTAATAAATCAGTCACTCAGTAACTCACCATTAACTACTGCTTTTGTGTAGCCTAAAGTAAAGTGAGGCATCTTCTCAAGTAGGTACTGAGGAACTAATTATTAGTCAGTAACTAACCATGAACTACTGTTTGTATATAGCTACCCTTGTCTCATTGTGTTCTGTGTTTTCATTTTCATCTTTTCCTCAGTCTGCTTCCAGACTGTTAATAAATCAGCCACCCTCACCTGTTGTCACTCCTATCAGCCCAGCTGCTTTCTGTGACTCATCAGCCCCTGCCCTATATAATCATTTCTCTGCCAGCACTCCTCACATCAGCATCCTGTCATGTCCTCCCCTTGTCTTCTCCTGACTTTTAAGTTTGCCACCATCCTGGCTTTTGTTCTATTGTTAATAAACAGTTTAACTTGGATTTCCTTGAGTCTGTCTGCCTTCTGGGTCCTATTGCGGACAAAAACCTCAAAACCCTAAAGTCAAGTGAGGCA
>NW_013954608.1:20670-24936 GCF_001266775.1 Austrofundulus limnaeus | reverse complement strand
ATATATGTGTGTGTGTGTGTATATTCTGGACTCTTGCTAGAGACTGTTTTTTAGGTAGATCTGGCAGAATTGTAATTGAAAAGCACTGTTCTAGAAAGTAAGAATGTACCTAAAATTATTTCAATATTAATGTGTAAAAACTAGGACTAAAACTTATTTTCCTGCACTAAAACCACTTCTCTTCTACAACTGATCGAAAACACAGATAACTTGCCAAAGAAAAAAATGTTCATAATCATTTTTGTGATATTGCACTCTAGATACAACCTGTCACCATCAGAACATATTTATATCTCTTGGCAAAAATTATGGAATCACCACTCTTGGAGGATTTTATTTTAATTGTGTCATTGTTTATAAAAATAAATCACGGACCTGTTGCCAAAAAAACAAAGAAAACAAAATTGTTGTAAGTTCTTTTATGATCAAGTAGAAAAATAAAAAATATGAAATCAGTCCGTTTCAAGGAAAGAACAAAAATGTCCTCTCTATGCTGCAGCATTTCTGGCTTTTATAACAGAATTATGAATTATCTGAAGCATGGTCCTTCTAACCACCGATAAAGAGCATTCTTCAATGATCTAGTTTCAARMGTCTCTTATTGCTGTTCCCAGATCAGTTTTTCAGGTTGAGCCTTTGCTGGAAAAGGCTCAACGACAGAGAWTTTCAACTGAACTGAGATCTAGACTATTTGCAGACAATGATATTGGGGACAATTTTCATGTTCTGAATCCTACAGCAAGATGGATCATCACTGTAAAAAAATAAGTCACTAAACATCCTTTTAACTGTAAAATAAGTCCAATATTACCATGTAAACATTGGCATTAACTTAACATGAAGGCCAATGATGTCAATGATAATGGAAATATAAATGTTTTCTTCACATGGTCTTGTTTGGGTGTTAATGGTGGTTTTCATTTGACATTTCAGAATCTAAAAGCATTATTTTTTCAGTCTTCACTGACATTAACTTTCTGTTTCTGCCCATTTGTTTCTCGTCTACTTTGTTATGCATTTTGCTTTAAAATTTCTATCTTGACACTTTGATATCCTCTGTGGTCTACCAGTCTACACTTTTACAACTTTCCTATTTTGTTTGTACTTGGTATAATTTTTAGACCAGTTGACTGGGAACAACCAACATGTTTTGTGAAATTCCAAGATAATTTACCTTCTTGAATAAGTTTATAATCATGTCCTTTGTTTCACAACTGACATCATGATGTGTTAGAAACATGACTCATCCACCAAGAGTGGTGAATCCATAAATTTTTGCCAGAAGTTTACACTGAAAATGGACATTTTCAAATGTGGGTTTGCCAGTAACTTTAGCTTATTGCACTGATGAAAGAAGCTTATGTTGAATTTTGTAGACCTGGTTTAATTGTTACAATAATCAATATTAGCCAATCAACATGCTAATACTTCAAAGGCCACGGATGAGATCATCTCTAGGATGAAATATGGGGGTCAAAACAACACCAAAATCAGGAGGCAAAACAAGTACTGGAACTGTATAAATCAACTTGTTGAGAAATTTTATGGACATAAAAATGGAAGAAAGATCATTAAAAAATAGTCACATGATCCTTACATGACAAAAATAAATCCTTTCTAATTATTCAGCCACTCGAAGAATAATGTTAGAATCGCAGYTAACTATCAAAGGAAAACATCATAAAACAATTTAATTCAATTCATATGATTAAAGAGAAGAACAGCAAGATTAGTTTATGAACAAACCATTTAAATGACGAGCGCAAAAAATGATGAATTACAACTTGCTTGAAAGTTTTGTCTGGCAKTAACACTATAAACACAAGAAGCAAGTCGAAGCAGGACCAGAACAATTTTCATTAAACATAAAATAAAAATCAACCCGTTACAGAAATAAGGAAGAACAAAACACTGATCTTTAGAATTCATTTAGAATTGCTAGTTAATCCAACCTGCATTTGGACTGAGAGGAAACTGAAAACAATTATCAAATGCACAAGGAGATAACATCCACTCTTTACACACAAAGACCTAGCTGGGATTCAAATCTGCAGGTTTCTTGCTGAGGCAACAGTACTAACCACTGCTCCACTATGGAGCCATTGGAAGTAACCCACAATTTCACAGTAATTTAAAGTGAATAAAACTGAAAAAAAAAAAATCAATTATTTAAAAAAGGTAAATATTAAAATAAGAACCCCTGTCACACTTTTTCTTATTTTTACATGGATACTTAAAAAAATTCCTGTCATGTATAACACAAATATTATTTTCAATGCATTTGTTGGATCTAAGGATGGGAAGGTTACAGCATACTATAGCCCGAGTCACTTTAATCATAGCTTCATTGTTGTTGTGGTGTGCTGTTCTGACCTGTGACCTTGTTGCTCCTTAGTTTTGTAGGTAGCCRAGGCATAAAGGAGAGCCACGTTGCAGATGTTGTTTAAAACTACTTTTACAAACTTCAGATGTCTAAAGTATTTTTACAAAGCAAGACTCAATTAAATACCTTTATTGTGAAGAATTAAAAAAAGCTGTGTTAGTGCTCCATTTGTTTCAACGCTGGTGCTGCTGCAGTGATCCCTCATGAAGTTGTGGTTTAGTGCTTCTACACTCAAAGTCTCCACATACTCCATCAGAAGCCGAACTGCRGATGCATGATCACATGATTGTTCAGTGTTCACCTTTCATAGCTCCTGACACACTGTGCCAAGCTCCTGGAAAACCCCTCCCGCTGCGGTATATGTCACTAAATGGGGTTCCTTCCTGCTGGAGTCTACACTCAGGACACACACACACACACACACACACACACACAAATGCTGTTGTTATTTGACCACAAATCTGACCCAGTTAAAACTCCACACTTATCTGCAAATGTACAAAACATATTTTTTAAAATCTACATTTGTGCGTTTTGGCCATTTGACTATCTTTCTGCTTCTGGATACATCAGTCAACTTCTGGAAGTGAGTTATTTTATTTTATTTTTTTAAGCAAGTGGTTGAAGCAAAATTCAGCGTCCGAGCATTTTCAGCATAAACATCCACGGCCACAAACTTCTGAGCTATAAAAAAAWGTTCTCCCAGCAGGTTGTGACAATAAAAGTGGGCAGATTCAAAGCTGTGAACAGATTGCATCTGCCACAARGACAGACAAGTTCAACAGTTCGGATGGACTGTGCAGAAGTCTTTAGTCATTTGCAATTTTTGCTTAGAGTACAACTAATAARTGTTTGCTGAAACCCCCGAAAGTTTGGGGAAACTGCAAATATCCTCTGCAATTTTTTCATACTTTTTTCATGGCAATGTATAATGTTTTACCCAAAGAGCTATGAATAGAGTATAATAGAAATAATGTTTATTGTCCCTCTGAGGGAAAATTCAAGTGTACCAGCAGCAAAGTGACATGGAAATTGAAGCATGCAGAATTACACAAAGTAATAATAAATATCARCTGCTTTGCTCTGCAGTCATTATCTTCAATAGCTACAACTCTTCATTTTTTGCACTGCTAATTCATCATCATTATCATCATCATKATRACTGCAAGCATGGACTGTGTCCACTGCTACCTGGAATATTTCGTCCAATGTGCGCACACTGAGCAACAATATAGATTAGCTTGAGCTACTGGTGTGGAAAACACCCTCTTCAAATGTTATAAACCCATTAAAAGGCTATTATTAGTTATCACCCCCATAGTTTGGCTTCAGACTGCTCCTCCGTACCTTCTAGTACAGGGGTCTGCAACCTTTACAATCAAAAGAGCCATTTCTGCTCCTTGGCTCACTAATAAAATGTGTCCAGAGCTGCAAAATAAGCTGTGATTATCAACTGGTGGTCCATGGGCCTTTTCAAGGCCTTTTTGTGAACCTTTATGGCCAGTGGAGGTGACATTATAAAACAAATATATAAATATTGTGAATTTTATTATTTATTTATATTTTTGCACTTCAGGATAAAAGAAAAAACATTCATGGACAAAAAAATACCATATATGTACCCATCACATCGAAATGAAGTTAAGTCCAAAAGTGGTATATGGAGAAATAGGCAAATATAATGTTTTGAATAAAATGTTAACAAAAATTGCATTTTGTCAAAATATAATGAATAAAAGCCTTATCAATGTATTATTTGAATGAACTGTCTGAAATATAATTATAAAACTAAACTTTGAAGCATTTTTGTGAGCAGTAGCAACAAAAAAACTGATTTTGAGGAAAAACGCCTTAAAATTTTGAGATTTTCCCTGTGAATTAGC
>NW_013954608.1:10616-19670 GCF_001266775.1 Austrofundulus limnaeus | reverse complement strand
AGAGAAGACTTTAACTTTTACCAAAGTATTTTTATGATTAGATACTTGTACTTTTATTCAAGTATCACTTTGAGGTACTTTATACAACACTGTGTGTGGGTTTTCTCCAGATACTCCGGCTTCCTCCCACATGACTGTTAGGTTAAATGGTAACTCTAAATTGTCCCTCGGATGAGAGTGAATGGTTGTTTTAGTGTGTGTTTACTGTGATGGACTTGCGACCTGTCCAGGGTGTACCACTCCCCTCGCACAGTGATTGCTGGATATGGCCACCAGTGACCACTGTGACACTGAAAGGAAGAAGCGGGTATAGATAATGTATCTTATTAGACATTATAGTCATTTCGGTCTTTAGAAAAATGTTTTTTTGAGGAAAATCTAATGGTTCATTTACTCAATATTTTTATTGCTTACGCATATTTTATGTCAAAAACGTACTCTTTTAAAATTTATTATCATTTTTAATATACTTTATTGATCCCCTGTTGGGGAAATTAATTCTCTGCATTTTACCCATCACATGTAGGGCAGTGGGGTGCCAATTTTAGGTACTCAAGGAGGAGCTGGTTGGTCTGGGGAGTTGAACCAGCAAGCTTTCAATCACAGGCTCATTTTCTCTAACCTCTGTGCCACCACAACATTGGTATTCACACATCTTTTCACTGAAGGAATAAATTCGCAATTGAAAATGTTACACTTGAATAAGGACTGAAATAAATAATAAAGAAATGGGAAAAGAACATTAATAATTTGGGCTTAGCGCCACTATCAGTACTTTTAATTGCATTTAATTTAACATATCTTTGCAGCATACATTTACTCAGCTAAGCTGCTAAACATATTTTAAAAATATATTTCAGTCTGCGATGAATTTGCACTATGCCAACTTGGTAAATAAAAAAACTGCTGATGGCTCAATGAATCCTGGGATACTCAGATGCACCATTCATTTTTGGGGTTTTGTGGGTTGCATTTGTRGGTTGCATGACTAAGTGCCCACAAATTGGGACAGCCTTTGGCCTGGGGCAGTGGCGTATGTGGCCAACAAGTGTGAAATTCAAAGAACGCAACCCCTGAATTGAGACACCAAAGTCTGCATTCATAAATGCTAAATGGCTTGATCTGAAAAAGAAAATGTATCACTATAATAAAAAAGGAGCCCATGATAAATTATTTTAAAACTTCTATCACTTTTTCTGCAAAATATACAGTAAGCCTATCCTGTACAACTGAACTGGAAAAAATACACTGTGGGGAAAAATATAAAGAAATAAAGACCTTGTATGTATATTATCTGCCACCATTCAGGTTTTAGACTATGGTCATGTTGTGATGAGAAAGGATGTGGTTTGGAATTTTTTGAGTTATCGAGAAAAATATAGTTTTCGTTTCAGTAAACCCAAAACATTCACTGTGCTGGCATTTAAACTAACATATCTTATTAGCAATATTAACATCAGTAGTATTGTTAGCATTGCTAAAAGTAACAATGTTCTTGGTGCCTACCTCAGATGAAAGTGTTCTTGACTCAAAATGCAGCTAACATACAGATCCACCATGTTTGATGACAAAGATGCTGAAAACTCAAAGGAGCAAACAGAGCTGTAATTCAGTCTTCTCTCTGCTAAGCAGACAAAACAGTAAAAATGACAATTTTCCAGCATTAGACTAAAGTATTGAAACCCAGTGAAGACAGACATCAAGAAGTGGAGAAAAGAAAGAACAGAAACATCACAAAAAACTGAACAGTCCCCCAAAACTGATGAAAAAAATAAACGGATCAGGTAGGGTCTAAGAGTCTTAKAGCAAATTTTGTTGGAAGAGTTTTTGTGCCTAAAAAACCTTAGGTCATATCCTGTCAGGAGCAATTGCCCTCAGTAGGGTCTCCCAAGTTAAACTGGTCCTAGTTGACAGGCCAGGCAAAGAGCATTTTGCAACGCTTGCATGGWCAGGAAAAATGAGAAGCATGTGTTACTGGGCTTCACACTAGAGCCAGGCCTGAGGGGAAGGACTTGTCAGCAAGCACATGACTTCTACCCATGGGACCCGGTTGGGCTCAACCCAACTAGATTCACCTCCTATGGGCCCACTACCTACGGGAAAGAGCACATAGTTCAACAGTATGTGGGCAACAGTCAAAGGAGGGTGGGAGCTGGTGTTGGCCTTCATATAGCCTCCCAGCTAGGTACCTGGAGCGGCTGTGGAAGAGTGTTTATGGGAGTCATCCTGTAACCGTTGGGTTGCTGGTTTGATCCCCCGTTCCATCTGTCTCACTTGTTGTGTCCTTGGGCAAGACACTTCACCTGCCTTGCCTACTAGTGGTGGTCAGAGTGCTGCTGCATGGCTTCTGTCAGTGTGCCCCAGAGACTAATCAGTGAAAAGGTTAACTTTACACATTATGTAGCATTGTTTGTGGSTTTGCAAGGGGCCCCAGRCWGAAGCTAATGCTGTTAGGGAGGCTATGGCATAGAAAGAACTGGGAACCTCTGGATTAGAGGGTAGTTACCCTGCACCTTTGGGTGCGATGAAGGGCTCTGGCTTATAGTTTGTGCCTATGTGCTGAATGGTATTTTAGAGTACCCAGTCCTCTTGGAGTCCTTAGTGGAGGTGCTGGAAGGTGCTCCAACTGAGGGCTCAATCATTTTGCTTGGGAACTTTAATACTGACATGAGTAGTGACAGTGTAATATGAAATTGCATATGTGGACGAACTTGACTCTAATCTGAATCTGAGTGTAGTTCTGAGAATTTAGTTATCTGGTAATGATTTGGAGTGGAGTCGCTGCTCATCCACGAGAGGAGCAAGGTGAGTGGTTCAGGCATCGGGTAAGGATGCCCCTTTGAGGCKTTCCAGGKATGTTCAACTGGGAGGATACTCTGGGTAAGACTCAGGACATGCCAGAGAYGCTATGTCTTTTGGATGTCACCTTGGAATTATCCTGGAAGAGCTGAGTGGCTGTGGAAAGGGATAACTGGGTCTCCCTGCTCATCCTGCTGCCCCCACAACCCGACTCTGGAACAGGTGGCAAACAATGGGTGGATGAATGGATATATATCGTCTTCAAAAAGCCTGTGGGCAAATTAGTTTTTTATTTGATGAACCTGAAGTTGAATTTTTCTTCCACAATTCCAAAATGTCTGTTTGGTTCAGGAACCAGACTGTGGATCACCAAATGAACACCATAGGGTTAAGATGGATGAGTGATGAACATGTTTTTGTTGTTGTTGTTGTTTTTATTTTCAAAATGGCTTCAAATACACACCCAAGTCAGCAAAAAAAAAGTTTTGTAATGCCTTAACAGGAGTTTTCTCCTAAATATAGCAGAGAATCTGTAWGGTGAGCTAAAGAGAGCCTTGGATGAGATGTCCTCATAGTTTGACAGAGCTGGACTTTAGGAAAAAAGTGTAGCAGATAAATCTTTTTAATTTTTATGTCTCCCCACAACACAATTGTTTTTTCCCCAGTTGAGTTGTACAGGATTTATATCACAGTAATGACTGAAATTTTTCTCCTGGTTTTACAAAAAAACGTCCTTAGTGCTGTAGAAATGTAAATGTGTGACAGGGGTATAAAATCATTATTTTAAGAGTTATAGTTCCTATACTCGTTTACCATTTTACATTTGAATACTTTCAKATTAATGCTTAGATTCTGATTCTTAAACTTTTATTTAGCAAAGCAAAAAACCTGACTAACCGTAATAATAYTAAAATTATTATAGTTGGCCTTGAACACTGATAATGTTTGTGGTGAATTGGTTTGGGAAAACAAAAGTGAATTGTGAGGGTTGTGTTGCTATGCCAAAATATATTAGACATTTAAAGTGATCAATTTACAAAAGTATACTTAGGTTTTAATTAGAGCTTGAAAAAAATACATTATTGCACGATTCAAGTGAAAATAACAAATTAATAACTTATACACATTATATTATACATTTAATGATGTTATACACAAAAACATAAATCTGACCCTGTATGGAATAATAAGTGTGAGATCATTTCATTGTGTATGTAAATGTTAGCTGCTGGTCCTAATTATAGTTACAGAAACATCTATCAACATTAGATTGATTAAATCTGTAAATGATCTCATTGATTTGATTTTATTTGTTATGTTAAAGTGGACACAACATGACTGTAAATTGAATAAAGTGCATTTAAAGTTGTGCAGACTCAGTAATCCAACTCTGCCACTGTACAGTTTTTAAASTTCAGTATTTACAAAAATAATAAAATTTATGAAATGTATGAAAATGCTGTAAAGGGACTAATCTTTCTGAAAGAAAACAAAAAGTCCCTGTTGTTTGCACTGTTTCTAGAGTGCATTATTGCTACCAGTGGAAAAAAAGCTTTGCAGTCCTATTAAACCTTTATATCATACAGGTAATAGGGCCCAGAGTTAATACTAAAAACATACATGTAATCATTTTAATGACAAGTTAATTCAAGGTAAGCAAACAATAGAATAATTAAACTACACTTGATTCCTGTCTACTAATATTGATCCAGTGTTGGTCAAAGTAAAACCTGAAACTCCCTAATTTTGAAAAGATTTTTAGGAGAAGTATTTCTCTCTCAAATAAATTTGCACTGGTGACCAACAGGACTAATCATTATCCACCAGTGTCCTCACTGTACATTTGAAATGAAATAAGTGTTAATAGAACTACTGAAGTAGAATGCATGGAGTTTTGATCTTTTAATGTTTCTGTTAAATACTGCATTTTTTACTGTTAACTTTAAARTGTCTTTCTCTTAAAAAATAAACATGTTTCTGTTTACTGTGTTTCAGTTATGTGTTCACTCCTTTACCATTCACCTTCTGTAATTAGACATCTGACTCCACCACACATTGTTCAGTGTACTCTTTAACCAGCTCTAGGTTCAAGGCGTTGTGGCAGAAATCAGCCATTGGTTTCCAAAGTGCTTGATCCAGGAATATCTGGCACATCACGTGGCCCTTCAAGGTGGCCATGTGGCACTGCAGGTGGCACAACAACTGCTGCTGAACCAAGCTCAGGTCTTTACCAAACATGTCAATGTTCAGGTAATACCTGCATCAGAAGAAGGGAGTCAGTTTAATGGGTGAGAAAAACGTTCTTCCAAAAAGATATATATATATTTTTTTACCATTTCTTGTTTTGAGTCTTAAATTTGGGGTAGATATGCTAAAGCCCCCTTTGCACTGGATTACGACCCAACTACGGCATAAAAATTGGCCCTAATATGTGAAAGGTCTTGTATGGTATTAATGAGGTCCTTCAGAGTGTCCAATAGGTTGAGAAGCATGTGTAAAACTATCAGTGTAATGATGACAGTGTATCAGGATCCTGTGGTGAATGTCCTATGTGGAGGTGGGGCCATCAAGGCTTAGTGCTCAAGAACCTAAATTAGGACTAGCCACAGCAACCTCATGTCTAAGCTATGACACAATCACATTTACATTGCAGCAGTAGAACCACACTGCAATATTTTCCATTCCATTACATSTCCAGGCATTAATGTCCCTGAGCTACACTTAGTGAAATACAATTGCAAATGCCTGTAGTTATGAATGTATAAATACATTTTCTCAAGCTGTAAGTCTTTAAGCTTTTTGTATAGAATATAAAGTAAAATACCTACAACACAATGAACAATCTATGCTTTTCATGTGCCAGAAAATAATGGGGGAAAGCAGTGATGTCCAAATAGTGGAAATCTAGGTAAAATAAGTGAATTTAAAAAAATAGATGAATTTGAGTCTCTTTTTTTTTATTTTCACCAGCTCCTGATATTAACACAACAAGTTGTTTCCTAGGGCTGCTTTTCAAATCTGGGTGCTATTTTTGACAGCACTTATACCGCCCAGACAAAACAAACAAACAAAAAAGAAACAATTCAGAATGTACAGCATCTGCTTAACATTGTAGTTTATTTTGAAAGGACTCTAGAGTGGAAACTAATGTCTGAATACATCTCCTCTACTTTGATCCATTGGATGGGTAAAAATAAAGGAAAATAAAGATCTCCAGTTAGCAATAGCAGCAGCAGCTGTACCTGAAACATCTGTTTTATGATTAGAGAATTGGTTTTAGTTGCAGGATTTCTGATGAGTAAACTTTAATTCACTATGTCTCCTAGACTTGATGATTTGAAGAGTGTGTTTGTTTAAAATGCTCATCCCTTATAAATACAGGTCCATACTCAGCTGTCCTTAAATTCACCTTTTGGAAGTGAAGCAAGAAGCTCTTGAACTAGACCAGGAAGTAAGAAAGACGAATGGGGTTGAGGTTCTTTCACCTGCATTTTTAATGCTGCTGATGGTGTTTCTTTCTCCACAAGCTAAAACTCATGATTTCCTTTACATATAGAGTTGATTAATTTTCAGAGAATTGCATGATCTATGTTTATCCCTCACATTGTATAGCAGGCTGCCTTTGTCAGTTTATTGTGAAATTGTGTAGATTTTATTTAAAGTTGGAAAAGTTTCCCTCTATAATCAGCTAAATATTCATCTCATATTCAGCAGAAGGCTGTAGTGATCATCGGAGGACAAACCAAAACCACATTTTGGGGGCGGCTGTGGCAGAGTGGTTAGGGGAGTCATCCTGAAACTGGTAGGTCGCCAGTTTGATCCCCCGTTCCAGCTGTCCTAGTTGTTCTGTCCTTGGGCAAGACACTTCACCCCTTAATGCCTCTGATGTGTGTCCCATCAGTGTATGAATGTGATTGGCACTGATTAGTCTCCATAGATGATTGTACATGTTAGTTTTGTAGAGACCTAACAGAGTGCTGTGTGAATGGGTAAATGAGGACACAGATTGTAGTGTGAAGAGCTTTGAGTGTCCTGGATGGATAGAAAGGCGCTATAAGTACAGTCCATTTACCATTTTCTTTTATTGCTCTCCTGTGGGCCCCTCTTAGAGGGACTCCCTACAGTTGCCTGGACAACGTATTTCTTTATTTTCCTTTCAAACAATGGATTGCCCTTTCGATTCCAGTTGGCCTTCTGCCTGAATCAGACTCTAATCTGGGCCTGGATATATGTGGCTCTGTGTGTCCCTGACTGCCTCCATCCTAAAGTGTGAGATCTCTGGTTTAATGATAAATAGTCCATACAGGTTTGATGTGAGGCACAGTTTGCTGGGAACTCACAGTTTAGTCTCTGACCTCTAAACCCAACTTCTATTGTGGTAGGATGACCTCATTCTTTGTTTTGCTTGAGAGTAATTGCCAAACAACCACTTAAGTGCGCTAAGAGAATGTTCCATGCACATAGCTGCACAAAATACAGGAAATTGGCAAAAAAATAGCTTGATGACATCACTGAATGTACTTTATAAAACAATTTTGCAGAGCTTCACAAGGGTCATGGTAAAACCCAAGCATCAACTCCATTCTTGTGACAGGAACATCAAGCTAGACATAGATCTTTTCATTTGTTACTGCATCCTGACTCAGTCTGAGAGAGTCATGRCAGGTTGTGTCAGTTATAGGATTACTATAGCAAGAATGCTGACATAACTTTTCTAAATTTGCCACAATCCAGTCATGTTCTATCACGTCTAGTAGGTAACAAAAGAGTGTAAAGGGGTCATTATCCAGTGTGAAGGGGGCTAAGGTAATAAATAAAGATAATAGGTAAAATTTAAGACAATGTTTTATACTTTATATTAGATACTGCATGGCTGATGCTTCAGTTAATTATCTCCTAATGCTCAGGTACCACTGTAACTAATTCCACTTACGTCAGAGGAATATGCCTCTTTACTTCCAGATTTCTGTCTACCCCAGTTTAAGAAAAACATTATGCTATCTATAATACTATATACATCCTACATGGCCCCTATGAAAACATGCTGACTTTAAGTCCATTGTTTACTGCCTGAGGGAGAGTAATTATCTTGGTTATTTTGCAGCATCGTTTTGATTTCAGGAATGAATGAAATACGATTACCAGTCATCTCCGATGGGAACCTTGAAAGGGAAAGTGCAGAGGCTGGCCACTGTGGGGTTGGATTCATCGTCCACCATCCAGTCGATGTTCTTCTTTAGTAGGATGGCAAAGTTACTGGGCAGAAGCTTGAAAGGCTGCCAGTCTTGAATGACGGTGGCATTAGGAAGAACCCCATGCATTAAGTCAGTAGTTAGATAAAGCTGATGAATGGATTTATGATCAAGACGCACAGCAGAAGGACTGGATAAGGAGGAAAAGATGCCCTCGTGTGAAATCAAATTGGAAAGTCGCAGCTTGAGTTCTTCAGCTTTGAAACGCACCAGCAGAATTCCCTGTGAATAAAAAGCCAATGTTAGCTAAATAAATAAATCAAACACTTTGACTACAATTTTTTGAATAATCGATCTATTTGACAAAAACAATGAACACTTTATCAGTCCCATTTCTCTGGTTGTACCTGCTTTGTTATGACACGATACTTTTGAAAGTCCTTGGGTCCAAGTGGATCATCACGGGTCAAGCGGGTTACTTTTACCTCTGGAAATTTAGACTTTACCAGCTCAGAGCAAAAGCGCAGCAAAACACCTGCCACGCCCTTCCCCCTTTCCTCAGGGGCGACACGGAGACCCTCCACCAGCATGGTCTCACCATCATCAATCACACAAACTGACTCCAGGGCAATCTGGAAAAAAAGAAGGGGAATAATGAATGGTGGAAGAACCATATTCATGAATGTAGCAGTTTTTTAACCTCATTATTGTCTGCACAGTCTTTTACAATTCCTTTTTCACTCATGCAGTGTTTTCTATAATCTATGCAGGGCTGGACAGTCCATCGGGAGAGACAGGAAGTTTCCCTGTGGCATGCCTGCCTGTTGCCTGGCCCGTTCAGCTGGCCAAAAGCTCCAGTTGCACCTGAATTTTTAAATAAACAATTTGGTGCCATTAGTGTGCCTCGGCTCACTCCTGCTTCGCTCATATGCTCCCATAGTCAGAAGAGCTGCCGCAACACCTCCTCCCCCACCCCTCCCTTCTTTTTCTCAGGCTTGCTGACACACAGAAGTGCAGAGACACACACACACACACACACACACACACACACACACACACACAC
>NW_013954608.1:4570-9616 GCF_001266775.1 Austrofundulus limnaeus | reverse complement strand
GGACTCCCCACACTTTGCATTTTGCCAGTCACTTGTCATGGCGTTGAATAAAATCTCTGTAAGCAAAGCTTATAATGAATGGCAGCAGAGCTGCCTCCTGCAACGTGACTGCCATGCTGAAGCTCTGTGTGTCAAATAGGGTACGCATCATTAACATTAGACGGTGCTGGCCCCTCCTGTTCTCAGGCGAGGGGAAGCGGAGTGGACCATGTATGTGTATTGAGGGAGTGAGCATCTTGAGCCGGGCAGTGAAAAGACTTGCATTGTTCGCGAGTCTCAAACCATGAGTCCAAGTCAAGTCTAAGTCTCTAATAGTAGGGACTTAAGTGCTACTCAAGTCTGCGTCCGAGTCACGAGTCCCCATCTCTGCTTTTAATAATTCAYTGAACTGAACAGGACAAAACATATTTATATGGTTCAACAGAGAGGACTTTACATTAGTCTAGCTACAGTACTAAAATAAAGCTGGGGTTGTTCTTCTCTTGTATTAAAGATACAATATACAGCTATAAATAAATTCATGAAGGGCTTTGTTATATGTTAGCAGGCTATCGCATCAAGTTAAAAAGTCRAGATTTTCTGTTTTGAAAATGCTGCTATGAATTAAAGGTGCCAGCTTTTTCTGATTGATTGCTTTCTTTTTCAGTGGAGAAATTTTATCAAGTGATGTATACACTGAAGTTGTAAATTATTAACAAGATAATTAGGCAAATCATGTAAAATTTCTATTTTTGCTGTTACTTGCATTGCTGAGWAAAACTGAAGAAAATAGTAACAAGATATATTTATTTTATTATATATATTTATAAAATTTARTACCTGATAATCTATTAATCTCAATGCACACATGCCATGTCTTACCACTTTCCCCTCTTTGCGGGCCACTATAACTGTGCGGTTAGTCTCTTGAAGCCAGCTAGTGTATCTGGTTGGAAGGTAGTCCAGGCCTCCATAGATGTCCTGACTCATTGCCATAATTTCATCGAAGTCCTCCT
Source organism: Austrofundulus limnaeus (assembly GCF_001266775.1). NCBI lineage: Eukaryota > Metazoa > Chordata > Actinopteri > Cyprinodontiformes > Rivulidae > Austrofundulus > Austrofundulus limnaeus. The sequence goes on along the minus strand of NW_013954608.1, from coordinate 8,621 downwards.
CAGTTGCTTCATCAAACTGAAGGCCAGCCTGTGACAGGGCCTCTGGAGGCTGGGGAATAGTCAGGCTGGTATCAATCTTCATCTTGAYACTTGAAACTGGGGAGAGAGAAAAGTCAAGAACAGCTAATTGGTAATAATTCAAATTCAATTTAAATTCAAAAAGACTTTATTGCTCACAAATGGAAATTAGATGTTGTGGTAACTCATTTAACTAAAGAGTTATTGTAGAAGGTGATGGCTGTGGGGAGGAACAATCTTCTGTAGCGGTCTGTATTACATCTGTATTTTTTGCAGAGAGGTGTAGATATGTTTTTCTGTTTATCTGTAGCAGCTTGTGAGCATAATATTAGTTTTTTACAATTGCTAACACACTAAAATGACATCCATAGCACAATTATTTTATAACACTCCAATCAGGAGCACTATAAAAAAAATCCCTTACAACAATGGAAGGTATTGCAGAGAGATGAAAAGGGAGGGGGAGAATAAGATGGGGAGGAAGAGGTAGAGGTAGGGTTAGAGCTGGTAGAGGAGTTCATGGATAAAGAAAACAACAACCTCCTTTTTGATAAATACTATAGTTAGACTTAGGTTTCCTGAATTATTCTTCATTTCTGCTGCTATAGACTTAGACTGCTGGAGCACAAACTGAGCACATTTCCTCACTCTGCTGTTGTCTTTAATCTCTCTTCTCTACATGTTTATTGTAATTATTTTTCTCATGTTTTTCTTTGTCTCTTCCAGAAGTAGGTGCACCTGGACCAGTCCTGGACCAGTTCTTCTGTGTTTCTCTGTGTCTCTTTCCTGTCCTCCAACCAGCCGGTCGAGGCAGATGGCCGCCTGTCCTGAGCCTGGTTCTGCTGGAGGTTTCTTCCTGATTAGCAGGGAGTTTTTCCTCTCCACCGTTTGCTCAGGATGGGAGACTGTGATGAAGTGATTCAACGCAGTCTGCTGGCTTCTTCTTTAGATTGTTCTTTCTATGTTCAGTGCCCTGAGACAACATATGTTGTGACTTGGCGCTATATAAATAAACTTGAACTTGAACCTTCAAATGAAATCAGAGCAACCTTAGTTGATCATGTCATCAACCATGGGCTGAGTGAGTAGCTGGACAGAGAGRGCAGCCCAACTTGAGCCGTTTTACTGTTGCCACTGTCATCTGGACATTTATGTAACCAAAATTTATTTCACACGATGTAGTACACCCATGTCATAGTGTACAGTTAGGTCCATATATATTTGGACAAAGACAACATTTTTCTCATTTTGGTTCTAGACATTACCACAATGAAGTTTAAACAAAACAGTTCAGATGCAGTTGAAGTTCAGACTTTCAGCTTTAATTCAGTGGGTTGAACAAAATGACTGCATAAAAATGAGGAACTAAAGCATTTTTTAAACACGATCCCTTCATTTCAGAGGCTCAAAAGTAATTGGACAGATTAAATAATTGTAAATAAAATGTTCATTTCTAGTACTTGGTTGAAAACCCTTCGTTGGCAATGACTGCCTGAAGTCTTAAACTCATGGACGTCACCAGACGCTGTGTTTCCTCCTTTTTAATGCTCTGCCAGGACTTCACTGTGGCTGTTTGTTTGTGGGCCTTTCTGTCTGAAGTTTAGTCTTTAACAAGTGAAATGCTCAGTTGTGTTGAGATCAGGTGACTGACTTGTCCATTCAAGAATATTCCACTTCTTTGCTTTAATAAACTCCTGGGTTGCTTTGGCTTTATGTTTTGGSTCATTGTCCATCTGTAGTATGAAARYACAACCAYTCAGTTTGGCTGCATTTGTCTGGATCAGAGCACACAGTATGGCTCTGAATACCTCAGAATTCATCCGGCTGCTTCTGTCCTGTGTCACATCATCAGTAAACACTAGTGACCCAGTGTCACTGGCAGCCATGCATGTCCAAACATCACACTGCTCTGCTGTGTTTTACAGACGATGTGGTGCTTTGGATCATGAGCTGTACCACACCTTCACCATACTTTTCTCTTTCCATCATTCTGGTTGATCTTGGTTTCATCTGTCCAAAGAATGTTCTTCCAGAACTCTGCTGCTTTTTTAGATGTTTTTAGCAAAGTCCAGTCTGGCCTTTTTYTTCTTGGTGCTCATGAGTGGCTTGCAGCYTGCAGTGAACCCTCTGTATTTATGTTCATGCAGTCTTCTCTTTATGGTAGATTTGGATATTTATACTTTTACCTCCTGGACAGTGTTGTTCACTTGGTTGGCTGTTATGAAGGGGTTTCTCTTCACCATGGAGATTATTCTGCCCTCATCCACCACTGTTGTCTTGTGTGTACCCAGGTCTTTTTGCATTGATGAGTTCACTAGTGCTTTCATTCTCTCTCAAGATGTAAAAAAATTAAACAAAATACACATACTCTGGCACAAAGGCGCAGTTAAGAACAACGGGTCAGAAACTTGAGCTGTAAACCTAGTTCTTTTACACAGGAGGTGGTGAGTAATGCAAACGGTTTAAGTAATGTAGTTACCAACAAACTTTATTTTGAGGGGAAAAACAAAGAAATTGACACATTTCCTCATCTGGCTGCATTTTCTCCAAAGTGACCTGCCTTCTCAGCAAAACTAAACACCAGCTACTTTTGAATAGCAGAAATAATAACAAACTATCCACACATTTGTCTACCCTGGCAACAAAAGTTATCTGCTCAGGGCCAAATATAGGTGAGCATTTGGGCCAGACCCGTAAAAGGACCTGGGCCCATTTTGTTTTTATTCCCCAAGGCCCATACTCACGGCGTGGATCTGGATCACAAAACGGATAAGAGGTGTCACACAGGTGCTATAAAAATACAGCATTTGGGCCAGATGTGGCACAAATAGAGAATTCTTGTTTCATTTTTCAACTGAATTGGTTCAGACCTGGATGGGATCAGAGCAAAAACGTTCTCTGCAAGTGTCAGGCAGGCTCGTGATACCAGCCCGACCCAGAGCTGCATGGCACACCTCCATTGACTGTTCTCCACACAGGCTTTGTTTTTCCATCAAGAGTTTGTAATCATTTTTACATTTCTGAAGTAATGAAGTGTACTGCTCTATGTTCTTTCAGGGTATACTACACCACCGTGAGCGTACCATAAACTGAGCCCTGCGCATCACTCAAACTGAGCCACGTGGATCTGGTTACTTATAAARGGATTTGGTCTAGATCTGAATGCTGCAGGTTATGTCTGTGCCACTGTCGGTATTTACACATAGAAAGAGACGTCAGTCACAGCTTCTCAGCGTTTGGGTGCAGCCTGTGTAAATGTCTGGTGGGACCAGCTGATGGGTGGGGCTGTACAGTGGGGTTGGGGGGGCATTAATTATCAGTTTGGATTCTTCAAATTGCCATCCACAGAAACAGCATTGTTAAAAGTTTCTAGTGACAGACTTCCGAGTGGARGCAGAGCCAGATGACAGCATAAGATTGACCCCTATCAAAGAAACAAAAACCCTACCTAAATCAAATTCATTAATTAAAACACGATTTGAACCAGACAAGAAATGAGTGGAGGACGTAASCAGAGAAGAGTAAGGAAAAATTATGTCAAGAGGAACACGATTCCGAAGTTGAGCAGATGGAAGAAGAAAGCAGTGTCTTCAAGCAGTTCCAGGCCTTGTTGGAGGGGCTACACAACATCACGACAGAAATCTGGGACCTCAAAAAAGTGGTAAAGGAGAYCCTCAAAAAAATTCAAGGACWAATTCAAAGAGGAGGTGAAYCGAGAATTCATTGGCTTTAAAYAAGAAATTYTAAGAAAAGTGGCACAAAATAATGCGGAACTGCAGAAACCACAGGAAGACATCACTGAGGCGCAGTGCCATAYCAGAGCTGGAAGAGTGGAACATGGAATGACGCCATTTGAGTCTTTTAAACAGCAAAGAAAACTACAAGAGAAGTAAACCAAAGTGGAAAGGCATGGTCGGCATTGTAATATAAGAATTTTCTTAAATACGAAACCAAAGAGGACATTCTGGTAAAAGCATGGAAAAAGAAAATATACACACACACACACACACACACACACACACACACACACACA
>NW_013954608.1:2037-4560 GCF_001266775.1 Austrofundulus limnaeus | reverse complement strand
AGCACAGAGAGGGAGAGAGGAAGTAGCAGGAAAATGAAACTTATCGTCCCCATTTTTTTACCGACCTCAAAAAAAGTTATCGTGCAATTAATTGATTTATTGACTATCGCGACAGGCCTATTTTTAAGTCTTGAATGTCTTTTAATTCAAACACTTTTGGTTGTATTTCTTGTTGAAATTTTTCATTATTCAATTCAGTGTATTCAAGTCCAAGAACTAGAGGAACTCTAGAGCCAGGCAGGTTGCAAAATAGTTACTCACAAAGTGAGGTCTTTGTTGTAAAGTGAGGAGCTCTTCATTGTCCTCACTGATTTTGTAGCTCTACTGTGCTTAGTTAGGTTAGAGGTATGGTGTGAATTAAGTTTTGGTTCAGGTTAGGGTTAGAAATAGATTAATGGTTAGTTTTAATAAAAATGTCTGGGTTAGGTATAAATACAGTTACAAAAATGAATGAAAGTCAATACAATGTCCTCGGTTTGATTCAAACAAAAGGATGTTTGTGTGTGTGGCCTTGTTTTTCCTATATCGTGGGGACAATTTTCCCAAAAAAGCAGCCTTGTGGGGATTGAACGTGCATCCTGGGGACCAATGCCCAGTCCCCATGAAGCACGTTTATGCATCATTTTAGGATAAATGGTCAGGGTTAGGCTATAAAATTTCCAAAAAATAAATGGAAGTCAATGCACGGTCCCCACAAGGATATACAAACCAGATCTCTGTCTGTGGWCTTWGCTTTTTTTCTCTCGTTTTCTGCAYACAATGCACTCCCAACTTCWGCAATAAGAACGGAAAATGAATAAAACAGGGACTGAAACAAGTTCCAAGGGCCATGATCACTTTCTGACCCACAATGCTCCACAATGTCTCTTCCACCTGTTAGGGTCCACAGCCCCCCTCATTTCATGGTTTCAGTGCAGGCAGCAGAACAGCCGGTTAAAGCTGTTTAACTCTGGCTCACATAGGACGCAGTAAAATGTCCGGACTGACCTAAATTCAGCCTCACTGCGCAGACTCCGCGGACCAGTATTTATTCATGATTATTGACGGATTTCCACATGAATGCTTTCTGGCTGCACCRCGGGCTGCACCGGCAGAGAAGTGTGGCCTAAATACGTCCCACCGTTCCCACCGGCTCAGAATTATCCCCAGAACCACCATTATTGCGTACAGTGATGCTGCTAGCCTGTCCCTCCCCGCGGGCCTGCATCTGTCATCAGGACGTTCTCCCAACGACACGAGCGTCTCTTACCGTGGATGGAGACCGGTGCTGGGATCCGTAGTGTCGACGGGTCCAAAGAGACAGTATGGCTGCCGGTACCGGGGCTGTGCTGCAGGAAGTGCACCGTCCTGATGATGAATGGGAGACAGACCGGCTATGTCCGCGGATCGCTGGAGACAGGGAAAACAAGCTCCGCCCACCGAAGTCCCTGACGTCACTGGTCGACTGACGCTCCATTTTCTCAGCATCACTGCCGTCAACCTGTCTGAAAGAAGGGTGATAAACACTAGTTTAGACTGATCTGAGAATCTAACTGAGTTTAGCTATGCTCCAGATCTMTTCAGACTTCAGATTGATCTCAAACCTTTCCCATTCTGAACTCGGACTGATTCTAGGCCCTATTGTGTTGTTGCTTTTTAGTCCTTAGGCAGCAGTGACAGTAAAACGTTATTATGGATGGATGAATGGTGTAGGATGTGATGGATTAGGCCTGCTCACATTCAGACCAYGGTTGAGACAGACAGACAATGATGCTCTCCCTGTCCATGTTTTCAGCCAAGTCTGCTATGGAACCTGTCTGGCAACACTGGGTTTTAAAATATTATGCRTGGCCACGTGTTAGTTAATGTGTGGCCATAAGATAATTTTGAGCAGCTCTGTCTCTTTGTGAGATACAGTATTTATGTGATGCAAAATAGTTCCTATCAGTGAATTCTTTGATGTAAAGTGAGGAGCTGAGAGCGTCTGTTTTCTGCATCTACTTATTTTCCATCGTTTTCTCTTAACGAGAAAATAACAAGGACTGATTTCTGAAGATAACGATTTCATTTCCAGATGGTTTTCTGGTTGTTTTGGGGGGGGATTTACAACCTAGTGTACATAATTTTGTGTCATTTGTGTATCATTACACAGGCTGAAATTGTGATTTGTCTTGTACAAATAACTTTCATATCAGCCCTTGTCATCTAAGGACACAGCTGGACTGACTGCAGATCAGCAGGTGTTCACACAGTGATCCTGCAGATATAATAAATTTTATCAGTCAGCTAAGGGGGTTGGGCCATCAGTGGTTATTGAATGATACACAAGAAAACCATAATTCGTTATCTCGAGAAAATGCCCTCGTTATTTCATGATAATGACATATTATGTCTTTATTGTGAGAAAACCATGGGGAAATAATTCTAAGCGGAAAGTTGACGCTCTCGGCTTCCATAAATAAGTGTGCGTTGGGAAATTCTTTTTTTTTTTCATTTCAGAAGTTTATTCATTAAAAAAGCAACAAAACAAAAATGATTCTATAG
>NW_013954608.1:0-401 GCF_001266775.1 Austrofundulus limnaeus | reverse complement strand
GTGCTGCTGTGTTCATACAATTAAAGAATTAACCCCAACTCTGAGACAGAGTGTAATCTGCTCTGTAGCCTACAGTGTAAAACTTACACTGATCTTATATGTTAGGCTAGTGATGGGATAAATTGCTGTTTGAAGGGATCTGGATCTTGGGGAGCCGTTTGTTTCATAGAGCCATTGAAAAATGCTAATGCTCTGGGTTACAGTTTTTATTCATTGCTTTGACCTGTTTGAAGTAACTCAGTCTTCGTCTCAGCAGAGCAGAAGACACCTCTTGCCAATGTGTTAACCCTTTCTCATCATCTCATTGGACTGGAGACCCAACCCCCAAGAAACAAGGCAGATATAGGGAAGACCAGAGCCCAAGGGCCCGAGAGGGATCCCGAGTGCAGAGCCCCAAGGGG
>NW_013954607.1:31199-31892 GCF_001266775.1 Austrofundulus limnaeus | reverse complement strand
CTTCAACACAGAGCATCTTCAGAAGATAAACTGAGAAAATAAATGTTAAAAAACTGTGTTGTTTGATACATAGTGTGTATTGAACAGTTCAATATGTGTACATGTACTGTTGCACTCCTAGTAATTACATCAGGCCATGTTAAATCATTTTACAGCCATTTAAACAATATTATAATCATCACTAGTTTAAGACACTGAGCTGCCAGTGGAGGTAACAGCTGCTCTGTAGAAAGATTGTTTATATTTTGTGAGACTTGGTGCATTAAGAGGCTAATATATCTTTACCTTCAGCCTGGTGACACATTTCTGCCAACTCACAGTTTGAACTCCAGTATTTGATCAATGTGATTCTGATGGACGTGGTTTTATTTACCTCCTCTGGCTTCACGTCTCTCGAGGTGAAATCTTTCACGCAGTCCATGAAACAGTTCTCTGTTACTTTGTTGTAGGTTCCCAGAAACTCCTTGAACTGTAACAGAGAAACAACATTATTAATGTGGCAGTTAAAAACAGCCACTGGGTTACTCAATTCAATTCAAAAAAATTATTCATTTCATTTAAAAAATAACTATATACAATTAAAAAACAAAGAAAATACACAAATCAAAATAAAATGAAAGGTAGCAGAAGAAGAGTTGGTAGAGCTGATGCCTCTCAGCAAGAAGGTCACCGGTTCAAATCCCGGTCCGGGGA
>NW_013954607.1:20964-30199 GCF_001266775.1 Austrofundulus limnaeus | reverse complement strand
GCTGATTAGAAATTATGTGTTAACGAGCAGTTGGACAGGTGTACCTAATAAAGTGGCCGGTGAGTGTATACTTTGATACTTCAGTTATTTCACATGATTTATATCATTTACAGGAAAATAGTGGAAAATAACTAAACGAAACCATAWGTGGTTGGAGGGAACTACTTTTTCTTCTGCTTGGGTGATGCAGAAGCGAAGTGGCACGTGCTCTATCAGTCTGTAGATGTACGGCAGGTCATTTTAACATAAAATCTGCTTCGTCTGAGTGTCTATAATAACATTTTAGATTCTAGGGTTCCTAAACTTTTTCATGCAATGGCCCCCAAACAGCATTAGCTCCGGCCAGGGACCATCTAGCAAACCCACAAACCATGCTACAAAATATACAAAGTAACAAGTTTTATAATATTTTCTCTCACTATTATTCACTATTCAAAAATTATTATATTCCTTTTGAATAAGAATTTTAAATTGTGCTAAAAGACTTATAAATTACTCTGTCATTTATTATTTATAAAGCAGTTATTTGAAAAGCGCTACTTTTTATGTTTTACCAGACACATTATGTGTTATTACAAAAGTACCAGATCAGTATCGCTTATACCAGCTAAACTTTACTCGGTATCAGTATCAGAAAGACAACTGTCAGTYTGGAACATCACCAGCCCAGAGTGAGCAGAGAGGATCACTCATTGACTGAATATTATTAGAATTAATATAATGAAGAGTATGATGTAGACCTGCTTTATATGAGAAGTGCTCTGAGATGGTTCAGTACATTTCTGTAACTGAGATGATCAGAAAGCTTTGTGAAAAGGGAGATTTGTCCTGAGAATTGTTTAAAAAGTGATTTAGTGCCAGTAGTGATGAGAGGAACAGGTGAGCTGCTGTAACTGTGTGAAACACAGCGTCAGAAAACAAGCCTTAGTTTCAATATAACCACTTTACACGCTCAAACAGTATAAACCTGTTATGTTTTTACAATTAAAAGTAAGATAATATACACAACGCCCACAGTTAAAAAGGAATAAGATGAAAGTAATATGAAATAAACCTGCAGATTTTGACATTAAACATGTATTAAATATTTAAATCAAAATGTGTTTTCCATATAAAATGTGGTCAAGATTTACAGATACAGTTTATTTTGGTACAAGTGCAGGTGAGTGTATGGAATATTATGTCTGATCATCCGGCTGCATGATGGATCAGTTAGCAGAAGGTCCTGGGTTCAGTCCCCGGTTTGGACTCGGGGTCTGCCTGTTCTTGTTCTCATGTGGGTTTCCTCCAGGTCACAGACCAAAAACCTGTACAACGGGTCACGTTAGGTCTGGGCTTCCTTGCAGAAGAGATCTGAGATCTCAGTGGGTTTGACTGTTTAAATAACAATAAATCCATCTCATAATCAGATAAATCTTTGAAGCTACGCTTAAAAACATTATGGCATCATTAAAATATAACAAACTTGGAGCACATACATTTTTGTTTAGTCATAAGGATTAGATACWGTATCTGCAAACACTAATTTGTTTGATATTTGAGATGACAGAAAATGACATTTTGATGTAAAGAATAGTGGAGATTTAACGTGTTGTCATGTTTGTAAAATCTAAATTATGATGGAAATGTTTTAGTGTAGAGGAAAAAGAGACGATGGTGTTAATAAGGTCCAACACTTTATTCTTTTAATCTAATATTTTATTTATTATTTTATTTCACAGCACTTATTTAAAAAAAATGTAGCCTAGATTCTGATACTGTTGATGTGTTGTAAATAATGCTGGAGATGTCACTTGTGTTGAAATAAATCTWCATTGTAACAACAAACTGAATCACAGGTTTTACAGAACAGTCAGTATTATTGATGATTTAAAGGTTATAATTACATGACTTTAATAATAATATGTCTTGATGTATAATGGGACAGTCTGCAGGGCTGAATGAGTCCCACTCCGGCCCTGACTATAACTGAGTTTTACAGACACAGTTATATTCTGGTGTTGTAGTGGCTGAGAGTCTTTTCATCAAGGTTAGACRCATCATGTCACAACATAAACTCACCTGATTAAAGGCAGCGGGTCATACCAGACCTTCATTTATAAAGGGTTACCTGCAGTTGTTCAAAAACCTCACCTGTTTGATCTGGTCGGACTCGGACACCTGGACGGCCGCCATGTTTCACCCTGGAGACAATCACACCAGACTCCATTCAAAAACTGTCACATTTTACAAACACTTTGTGTTCTCTTATGAACTGCTTTATTTATCAATCTCTATAAAATGTATCCTTTAACTTGTTAACTTTAGTTTTATTTCAGTGTTCATAAATAAATCTGTGGGATTAGGGTTAAAAGTGTAAAAAATCAGATTATCATCACGATGATGCAGCACCGGATGTGCTCAGCTCTCCTCGGCAGTTAAACAGTTTACATATTTGTTTTATCTTTATCTTGTTTTATATTTATTATATTTACACAACAAGAAACCCACGTGTTAGACACATGTTTTAATGTTACCTGCGTGGATCGGTACCACTGTGCGTCCGTGTCTGGTCCAAAAGAGGCTCGATCAAAATCACGAAGGTCGGTAGCGAATCTGAGCCGCAGATTCCACACAAAATGTTTTGATTTTTATTAAAACGCGCTTGAATTTAGAGACTTTCCCATTAAATATTATATGTTTATATTATTAGTTCTTTTTATATATAAATTCTGGACTCAAGTAGTTTATAAGGARAGACTACAAGCTGAAAACAAGCCGTGACGAAAGTACTGCAGAAAATGTTACCATGTCCTTCTGTTAACGTCGCCACCTGGTGCACAAGGATGCTCATTTACCTTCGGAAATTAAATCTCTGTAACTAAAATCAAACATGTCCTTGCAGTGACTAAAACACAAGTCTTATAATATATAATATGAGTCATTATCTAGTCAATATAATATATAATATAAGTCATTATCTAGTCAATATAATGAATGTTTCCAAAGTTGAGGTCCACAGCCGGTCCTTCCTGCAGGGGGCAGCAGACCTGCGGGCCACACTCTGCTGGAAACTCAGTAGTAGAAGAAGAAACTGAGCTGAGGCGGAAGTTAGATGAATGATGTTTTCTTTCCTGATTTGATGTTTTTTCTCTTATTTCTTTGAGTTTTTCGTCACTTTTTGAGTTTATTCACATTTAAAGTTTTATTTGAARATAATTCTGTCGCTTCGAACCGTTTAGTTTCTTATTTCTTAGCTGAACGATGCAGAAGCGGGAAATTTGAAAAAGAAAAACCAGTTTAATTAACACCAGGACAAACCCGTGGGTTCTGTTATGTTCCATGATCCGGATCTCGGTCCGGATCTGTCATCCTGCAGCTCAAGCACCGGGGAGGTTTTAACCCGCTCCACTCGTGTTCTGGTTCCGAACCACAGAGACGGAACCCASCCGGTCCACATCACGGTTCAGAGACTGCGGGACCCTCTCCGGCTTCACCGGACCGAGCAGAACCAGACGCGGCAGACGAGAGCCGAACCGAAACCAGACGACGTGGATCCGGATCGGGGAGCAGCGGGTTCCCAGCCGGACCGGAACCGGTCTGTCCGAACCACCGGCCGTGGAGGTAATTATACAGAACTTTTGTGTTGATTCTGGGTCAGGACGGTTTTAGTTTTCTCCTTTTGTTACCGTGGTGACAGAAGAAACCGGAAACTCGTTCTGCTGTTTTATTTTGAAAATATTCGGAAACAGGAAACCATCCTGTTTCTCTACGGAAGAGGATTAGGACCACTGTAAAAATAAAATATTTATGTTATCTTTTATAATCTATACATAATATAATTATGTCGCCTTTTTATTTTTGTGATTTGTGTTTTTTTATTGTACATAAATTTTGTTGTTTTTATAAGAAATGAAATGAATGAATAAACAAATTGAAATTTTATTCTGACTTTAGTCAGAAATTGAGATTAAAGTCAGAATTCATTTATTTCCAGTGGCCCTAATTTTCTTCTTCTTCTTCTTCTTCTAAATATTATTATAAATATTATTAAAAATGTTATTATTAATAAGCTCATGTAAACATTGAGTAAAAACATAAATACATACACAAACTGTAGTAATACTGTAAAGTCTTAGTATAATTGTCTCAGTTTTAACAGAACCTCTTGGGTCAGCTTCATTAAATCATGACATCACTTCCTCCTCAGGTGAGGAGCTGCTGACGTCGTGCTTCACCACGGGACAGAGACCAGCTGTCCTCCAGGCTCTGAGACAACGAGTCCAAACCGGGCTCCAGAAAAACAGGTTTTACTAAAGTGTTGGAAGAAAACCTGGAGCCAGACCTCACAGAGACTCAGGGACACCCAGACCAGGTCCAACAGAGACTCAGGGACACCCAGACCAGGTCCAACAGAGACTCAGGGACACCCAGACCAGGTCCAACAGAGACTCAGGGACACCCAGACCAGGTCCAACAGAGTGGTTAGGGGAGTTGGCGGTTCAGTTGCCCTGTATTTAGTCACGTGTTGAAGTGTCCTGTGAGTGTATGGATTTAAAGCACTGATGAGTCTCTACAGACAGAAGTTAGCTGACAGTAGTACTGAGAACAGTTAATGAGGGCCCAGGTTGGAACGAGAGGAGCTTTATTAATATTTCATCTAGGATATGGTCCAACAGAAACTCCCCTCACATGAATAAACTCACTAAAATCCTCATGATTGTGTCTCAGAAACTTTGCTTTTTGTGTTTCCTGCCTGTCTGTGATCTGCTCAGCGGTCACAGCGCCCCCTGCAGGAGGGAGGTCCGAGTCCAGCTGCTGGATCCACACCTGGTCCAGACCACTGCAGGACCTCAGGACACTCTGAGGGATCAGGGTCCAGGCAGCGTGTCTGCAGCTCGGACTGAACCGGACCCGTTGTCGGGTCGCCCGGGGGACGCCAGCAGCACGGTGGCTGTAGCAGCTGCTGCCGCCGCTGTAGCAGCTGCTGCCGCTCCTCTCGTGAAGGTAAGGTTAAGAGACGACGAGTGACATGTTGGAGCGTAAAAACATTTCTATGACTCTGTAAATAAAATAAAACCAGCTGTTAAATAATGTTCTGTGTGGTGCGTTCAGGCGCAGTCCGACATCGAGGCGCGGGTGTCCCAGCTGGCTGAGGGTGTACAGAGGCTGCTGCACACTAACAGGTACACACTCCACAGGTGTTTCCCTGCTTACACCTGTTTCTTTTGTCAGGTAACTTCTGATTATTTTCTGCTTTGCTTGTTTCTGTTTCTCATTTGTGCCCCGTGACGTCATTGTGACCTCTGACCTCAGGGATCCTGAGGGGCGGAGCCTCAGCCAGCAGACACTGCAGCAGCTGGAGACGCTGCAGAAACAGCAGCTCCAGCTGCAGGTAAARACACTCACCTGAGCTGCTGCGTCCGCTCCACCACCTGACTCACGACTGCCTGTCCTCTCATCCAATCAGAGCCAGCTGCTGGAGTCCGCAGTCAGGATAGTGACAGGCCACGCCCCCGTGAAGTCAGACCCCAGAGCTGCAGGTGAGTCAGCCTCAGACAKCCACCTGAAGCAGAGCCGTTCTCCACTTTTATTTATTTATTTATTTATTTGTTTATTTATTTATTTATTTATTTATTTATTTATTGATTGATTTATTGTACCTGAAACTTTTATTTGGTAAATAAAGATGTTTTGCAGCTGATTTGTCTTTTTGTTTTTGTTCTGACTGAAGTGAGGTTCTGCTGGGTTTAGCCAGCAGAGGGCAGCACCACCTCTGTCAGCTTCACCTGAGCTGTTACCATGACAACACACAGGTTAGGGCTGCAGGGAGGGAGGAGGTTGTGTTGCCATGGTAACCAGGGATGTCTGTAGCTCTGAGTTATTTATAAACGGTTATTGTGTGTGTTTATTTGTTTGTGTTTGTTTGTGTGTGTGTGTTTTATTTGTGTGTTTATTTTTTGTGTGTATTTATTTGTGTGTTTTTATTTATGTGTTGTTTGTTGTTTATTTGTGTTTATTTGTCTGTGTTTATTTGTTCGTGTTTATTTGTGTTTGTTTGTGTGTTTATTTGTAAAATTCTCGTGTTTTTGTGTGTCTCTCAGAGAAGACTCGGAACCACAGCTCTTCTGCTGCTGTCCCTGTTACCATGGAAACAGGCGGCCCTGACCCCAGGTCAGACCGGACCAGGTGAGTCCTCCGGACCGGGTCTCATCGACCGTTTTCTGTTTTATTTGGTACCAAAACAGAGGAAGCTCAGTTCTCTCAGTGTGTGTGTGTGTGTGTGTGTGTGTGTGTGTGTGTGTGTGTGTGTGTGTGTGTGTGTGTGTGTGTGTGTGTGTGTGTGTGTGTGTGTGTGTGTGTGTGTCTGCCCCCTTGTTTTTGTTACTTGGTGGGGACCGGATGCTGCTTTGCAAAGCCCGGTCCCCACGGGGATATAAAACCAGACCTGTGTGTGTGTTGGGGGAGGGGTGCTCCCTCAGCGCGCGGGGCTCCACCCCTCCTCTTCCTCCTCCTCCTCCTCCTCCTCTCTGCAGCAGGAGGAGGAAGAACGTCTCTCTGTCTTCATCTCAGTCCGGTTCTCCTCCGTGTCGAACCGGACCATGTCTCAGTCCCGCAGGCGGTCCTGCTACCTGTGCGACCTGCCCCGGATGTCCTGGGCCATGATCTGGGACTTCACCGAACCGGTCTGCCGGGGCTGCGTTAATTACGAGGGCACGGACCGGGTCGAGCTCGTCATCGAGACCGCCCGGAACCTGAAGCGGGCCCACGGCTTCCAGGACGACCGAACCTCCACAGGCGGACCCGCCAAGACCCAGGTGGTTCCGAGCGGGAAGGAGCCGAACCAGCTCCCTGTTGACGGACAGGGTTCGGACCGGTACCCGCACGGAGCCGAGAGCCGGGATCGGTTCGGGTTAAAAACGGAGGAGGAACCTCCGGACCTGAACCGACAGAGTCCGAACTCTCGGAGCAGGACTAACGGGAGTCCAGTGTCGGTACCGGGGAAGATGACGGTACCGCCGAACCTGCTGCCTCAGGTGAGCCGAACCTCCTCTCAGAACTCTGTGGACCCGGGAGGGAAAGGACCCACCTCGGACCAGGACCAGGACCAGGACGTGAAGGACCGGCAGAGGAACAGCGAGGTTCTGACCGAGCTCAATGAAAGCCTCCGGAACCGGCAGGAGGAGTGGGCCAGCAGACCCAAACTGGTCCGGGACACCCTGCTGGTTCTGTCCAAGTCCACCCCGTTTGATGTCCGGTTCAAGAAGGACCACGGTCTGGTGGGCCGGGTCTTCGCCTTCGATGCTGTGTCCAAAACCGGACTGGACTTCGAGCTGAGGATCTTCATCGAGTACCCGTCCGGTTCTGGTTCCGTGTTCTCCAGCGCCTCCGGGGTGGCCAAGCAGATGTACCAGGACTGCATGAAGGACCTGGGCCGGGGTCTGTCCTCCGGGTTCCGGTACCTGGAGTACCAGATGAAGCTGGGTTCTGGGGACTGGCGCCTGCTGGGGGACCTGTTACCGGAGTCCCTGCGGGTCTTCAGGGACCGGGTCGGAGAGGACCTGCTGCCCCAGCCTCACATCGACCCGATGCTGCCCACCCCCCTGGTTCTGCTGGGCCGGGGGTCCGGCAGCACCAGGATCGGTGGGAGGAAGCGAAAAGTCTCTCTTGATCCTGATCTGGACTTGAAACTGACGGAGGACCAGAACCAGAACCAGCAGCAATGGACAGAGACCCTGAAGCAGTCCTTCCTGGACCAGAACTCAAACCCAGCTGCGCGGGGCGACCAGTCCCCCAGCAAAGACCCGGTCCATTCCACCACTGACGGCCCCGTGTCTCCTGGTTCTGATCCGGGACACCCCCAGAGCGTCCCGGACTCCCCCCCGGTCCAGAGCGGACCCCTGAGCTGCACTCTGTGCCACCAGCGCCTGGAGGACACTCACTTTGTCCAGTGTCCGTCGGTTCCGGTCCACAAGTTCTGCTTCCCCTGCTCCAGAGACAGCATCAAGACCCAGGCGGGTTCTGGGGAGGTGTACTGTCCGAGCGGGTCCAAATGTCCCCTGCTGGGGTCCAGTGTCCCCTGGGCCTTCATGCAGGAGGAGATCAGAACCATCCTGACCGGAGACGTGAAGAAGGAGCAGGACCCCTGAACCGAACCGGGCCGGACCGGACTGGACCGGGTCTTTTCTGCTGGAGAACCAGACTCTGAACCAGGACCTGGACCCGTTCTTATGAGCCTCAGAACCYACCCGGTTCTGTTAGTACAGCTGCAGGTTCTTCTGTTAGTTTAATAACAAATATTTTATTTTTTATTAGAAAATTTTTAATCACAAAAATAAAAAACTTTTTTTAAAGAATTTTATGATTTAATTTAAATCCTTTGTTTTGACCCAACAAACATTTTTATTTATTTAATTTATTTTTTACAGTAAAACAGAAAATAATCATCAAGCTCTGTTTTCATCGTCATCACTTCATGAATGATGTCATTTCCTGTATGGGACCAGAACTGGTTCTGCTGAGTCCTGGGTTTCTGTTGGACCGGGTTTTGGGTCTGAGTGAGTTTAATAAATCCTGTTGGTGGAAAAGTCTCCCGTCTTTTTATGTTCAAGTCAGGATTTAAAGTTTTAATGAGCTAAAAACACCTGTTCAGGAAGTGCATCACCCGCAGACTTTCAAAATAAAAGTATGAAATGATATTTATCTGTAAAAACACAGACTGCTGACATCTGCTGAAGTTGACTCAGCAATTAAAGTTAGCAGCTGCAGAACAGCAGCTAAATATAGCAGAGCAGCAGCTAAAATGTAGCAAAACATTAGCTAAACGTAGTAGAACAGCAGCTAAATGTAGCAGAACAGCAGCTAACTGTAGCAGAACAGCAGCTAACTGTAGCAGAACAGTATATAAATGTATCAAAACAGCTAAAAGTAGCAGAACATTAGCTAAACATAGCAGAGAAGCAGCTAAATGTAGCAGAACATTAGCTAAATGTAGCAGAGCAGTAGCTAAATGTAGCAGAGCAGCAGCTAAATGTAGCAGAACATTAGCTAAATGTAGCAGAGCAGTAGCTAAATGTAGCAGAGCAGCAGCTAAATGTAGCAGAGCAGTAGCTAAATGTAGCAGAGCAGTAGCTAAATGTATCAAAACAGCTAAATGTGGCAAAACATTAGCTAAACATTGCAGGGCAGCAGCTAAATGTAGCAGAACATTAGCTAAATGTAGCAGAGCAGTAGCTAAATGTAGCAGAGCAGCAGC
>NW_013954607.1:9316-19964 GCF_001266775.1 Austrofundulus limnaeus | reverse complement strand
CCCCCCCCGCCTGCTCGTTTACTTCTTTCAGCTTTCAGAGTCTCGCATTGCACGTTTGATTCTCGACACCAAAGACACCCTCTTCCAGAACTGTCCAGGGAGAGGCACCTGCTCCATGTTTTGCTTCCCTCTCCACCCCTCCTCCTCCTCCTCCTCGCGGCTCCACCCAGCTAGTTTGCTCTTGCGTGCTGTGTCATGGCTTCAGTGAGAAAAACTGTAATGTTCACTATGCAGATAGAGGGCTGCAGATCCCTGCCCTTTCCTTTTTTTATTTTATTTTTTTTGTTTAGTTTTTGGCCCTCGCCCCGCGCTCCCTCTGTGTGGCAGCTAGCACTTTGCTCTGACTTTGCGTTGTGGTGCACCTCGCAGCAGCATGTCTCCCTCCCGCCGTCGCCATATGTGACAAAGCTATTGGTGGCTCTTGGCATTTTCTTGTTGCTGAGTAATTCTGGTGTTGTGACTAGCAAACAAAAACTGCTCCTACAAAAGAAAAAAAAAAGGAAAGAGAAGCTTGTAAATTACCATCCAAGCATGCCGATCAATACTTGCAGACGTGTCATCAGCTGCAGAGAAAAAGCAACAACATTGAAAGCACTTATTGTGGAGGATGTTGACGTCCGTCTGTGCGTTTGACAAAGAATTCTCCCAGAAATCTATAAAGTGCATGATAATCCTGTTTGTACCTTTTTGATAGACCAACTCCCTGTCTTAATGCCTGGTTGGCGCGTGTGCGTATGTGTGTGTGTGTGTGAGCTCAGTGTGAGTTGTCTGTGCTACTGCTGAGCTTGACTGTCCTGAGTTGAGAAAATGTGAACTTTGTGCAATTTGATTGTGCCTACAGTGGAACATTATTATTGTGCACCACAGTTATGTCACCAACTTCACGTGGGGCCCACGTTGTGCTTTTCTTTTTAAATGCAAGAATGTTTTTTTTAATTTCATTGTTTTATTGTCTGCACCCTAAACATTCCTGTAAGGGTTTTCTTTGGATGAGAGTCACACCACAGTACCTATTTGTGTCTCAGCAGGTGGCAACGGAATAGGTTGTAACGCAACTCCTGCTGTGACCAATGTCCACTTTTGCACACAGAATCCCCCCAAAAATCTGCACTTCCTATCTTCTCCTCACAGTCTGTTTTTCATTTGCTGTTGGAAGCTGTGCAGCGCGGTCGAGACGTGGATATTTTGGAAATATCTGTGGCTTGGATCTCAGCTGTGCAACGAATATCTGCCCGCTGTTCCTCACTCACATTGCAGAAAATACATGCTTCTGTTTCAGTTTTTACGCAAGCACACTGTCAAACACAGCTTCGCTCAAGAAACAGAGACGTTCGTTCGACTCAGTTTTGTTGTGGTCATTTGAGATGCCATGGATCAGAACGCAGAATGCTCCGTGAAGGAAAAAAAGGGCATGATCAGGATTATTCATCAGTCACGTTGAGTTCTTTTAGGTCCCATCATCAGGGCTCGACACGGCAGCGACAAACTACAGCGATTAGCGGCTGTCATCGCAGCCAGGGTGAAAACCCGACACACGGGACGCGATAGCGATCACAGCGTTGCGAATCGCGCTCTCAGGTCGCTTGTCTTCACAAAATTTGATTGGTTCTCGACTCTGAAGGCGGGTGTGCATTACGGACGTGTAAACCAAACAAATCTTGCGATGTTAATGATACTGAAAAACAAACACACATCAAGATACAGTTTTATGAGGAAAAACTTACCATAAACTTCACCCTGKTGCCAATAAATTCCCACAAAGCTTTTTAGTAATCACTTGGTGAAAGTGTTAGCTAACGGCAGTGTGTAGCATACTCTCCTCTCATTGGTCAGTCAATAAAACCCTCGCTGATTGGTTGTACGCTAAGCGACAGCGACAAAAGTTGAACATTTTTCAACTTTCATATGTCGCATCGCAAGCTTGTGTGTGCACGTCTACGTGTACGAGCGCGAAATTTCACATGCCCTATTTTCGCCGGTCGCTTAGCTGGAGGAGGGCAAGCGATTGTCGCTTCACCGCACAGGCTCCATAGGAAATGAATGGAGAGCGAGCGACGTCGCCTCCCGTGTATCGAACCCTTACTCTGAATATTTTTAACTAATATTTTCTCAGTTCACATAGAAGACTCTGTTCACACAATACTAACAGGTGTGATGAAAAACTTGTGGCAAAAATGACAACATTAAAGGAGACATATTGTCCAAAAATCCACCTTTTTTTAGCCATTAAATGGATTTTGTTGTGTACTTGGAGTCTCTAGGAGCGCAGAAATGTTGAATTTAGTTTCCCCCGGCGCTGCGTAGATATCTTTATATTCGGTTTGGGTTGTATTTTTCAACCCGTTCATTTTTCTGTATTTTCTTTTATGTTTTTTTTAGAACTATTACATCACAGTATTTGTGACTGATAAGGTCTGGACTTACCAACTACAATTTGATCATCTTCATTCTCTTATCTGGGTTTCTGTTCCACTATATAGTCATAAACTCCTCTATCAAACTAGAATGGATCGCTTTGGAAGCTGGAGGGGGGCGGGGTGTGAAGCACCTCATTTGGATTTAAAGAAACAGCCTTAAAATGAGTTGATCTGAGACACACCTCAGAAAAGGAGTGAGGGGGGGTTGTGGAGTTACAATGAGGAAGGATTCAGACCAAAGCATTGCAGTTCCACTTTATATAGACCCCAACTGCATGATTTAAATGTGAGAAACAAAAGCATGATATATGTCTCCTTTAACAACACACAAAATACAAAGTGAGAATAGTCTGAGCTTGAAAAAAATGTTCTTGTAATAACATTTACAGTTTATTGTCAGTTATTATCCATTTCAACATAGAGTCAAAGTTTAATGGCGACAATACCAAGACAAACCGGTGCAGTCATAAAACCTGTAAAAACTGCTCCATTGTTGTTTTGGTTGTGGGCAGAACATCTGAAAAATATGCCAATAAGCCCTTTTATTATTTTTGGCATTTAAAATTTGTTTTTCTCACCAAATTCATCATTTGCAGATGGTTAAGACGTGCAAATAAGACAGAATGTGTTTTTAATAATATTGAGTTTATTGCAGACTGGGCCTTAGGATAAGGATGAGTGGGCTTTTGTATTTAGTTATTGACTTGATTTTTGATTAAAACGTAGAAGAAAACAGATTGTATTTGTCTACTGATAATAATGTAAACAATGTTATGCACAGAAAATATTCTGTACCAGTTTAACACATGGCAGCAACAATTATTGCTATCCAGGGTTCATTTTATTTGCATTTTACAAGATTTTTTTCATCTGATTATGTGTTTTTAAGTTTTTTTATATATATGTGCGATGTTTCTTATATTTTTTATGTTGCACTATTAGTACAAGTTCCCATTTTCTCCCCCTCAGACAGATAAAGTTCCGTCCACATCTCTCAGGTGTCCTCTGAATGTTTGTAGATCTAATTTTTATCATGTTTTCTAAGATGCAATTAAACTGCTTTGTTTTGGTTTTATTTCAGAAATATATTTTTGCACTGCAGTGCTTTTGCATGACTGATATACAGACTCAAAGGTTGTGTGACTTTTTGTTTATACACTGTTTTTGCTGCAGTTTGTGTGTCATAGCAGATCAGAACGATGTTGAACTTCATGCAGGCTGTATGATGGAGGGTTCGCTTTCAGGTCATATTTAAACCAACCACTTATTATTTAATTGCTTTTAAATCTTATTCCAGTAGTTTCTTAAAAAAGATTTTTTCCCTGTTATGTGAACACTAAAAATCTATGCATGTTATCCTTGAATGCTATGTTTCTTTGACCAGCTGCAGATGTAAAAGTGCATGTCTTAACAGCTGCTTTTAGCAGAGCTCACTTCTGTAAACTTGTTAACAGTGTCTTAAAACATATCACCTCGACAGATTTTGTTTTATTTATTTTTCTGTTCTGTGTTGACCGTTTTTGAAGTCTCGGTTACAGTTTTATACCGAAGGAGTATTTTCTAAAATAACAAGCTTGGGACTCCAACAGCGCTGAACCTCATCTGTGGGATTTCAAGGCGAGCGGGACGTGAATGCTCTGTTTGGAGCTATGAAGAAGTTTAACCCCCTTCCAACAGCTCGAGTATTTAACCTGAGGGGGAGGGGGTGGTTTTTATGAATGAGAACAGCATGACCTCTGATGTCTGGCTCCTAATTCTTACCATATCTTCATCCGTTCACCTTCAACTCTAATGCTGCACAGAGGTGGGAGGACCTTCCGTCACTGGCAATAGCACAATATGAGTATTGTATCATAAGTAATAATGGCGTGACCTTGCACATACCTGAAAACATAGCCGCCTGCAGAGGGATTAAGCTTTCTGTCGTACGCCACGCCTCCTAATAGGATCATGCTGATGTAGTCGGTGTTGAAGCGCAGTGATGTTGTCAGCTCATAGATTTAATTGTTTAATAGGATGATATGAACTGTACTAAGACCTTTGTTTACTTCATTCCTGTTTACATGTAAAAATAACACTTAAATGTAGAAGAAAAAAGGAACAAATGTGTAAAATACTTTGGATATCACTCTTTTCTGTAATAAATCATGGATTGTAACTTTTAAATGCAATCTGCGCTCTTCATTTTTATGTTTTTGGTTAAGTCTAAGGGTAGAAAAATACATTTTTGTTCTTTTTAAGTTGAAGTAAATCTGCTTATGATGCAAACAGAAGCCCACCGGAGTGCAGACTCAGTTTATTTTTTCTTTTCTTATTATTGCAAAACCAAAAACCCTTCATGGCCAAAAAGTGTTCGTATAACATATTGTTAAAAAGATTGTGTTTCTAAAAGAAACAGTCTGTTTAAGTATTTTCTACCACAATATTAAGGTTGATCCACTGTTGCTCAGCCTGCGATGCTAACTGCTTTTCCATGCTTCTCGTGTCGATCAACACGAGCCTTCATTTTTTTCTACAGTAAATTCAGATGAAACGTCTAAAGGTTCAGTTTATTTTGAGTTCTGATGTTTCATACTTGAATTATTTCTTCAGTAAAGTCGCCCACAGAGATATTTCCTTTCACCTCTGTGGCTAATAGACGTCACGTAATGGACCCATGTGGTTTCACGTCCTCACAGTTGGATCTTATAGAGAAAAAACAGACACTATATCTTCATTATGGGATGTTATTAGTCTATAGGGATAGTTCAGTTTATTTGAAAGGGGTTTCTGTGGAAAGGTAATGCAGAATTATTGGCCTCAGTTTGGAGAAAGAGAGTTTAATTCTGAACATGTTTAAACGGGTTTATATTGATGCTGTTTTCTAAAGGTTTTGTTTTGATTTTTCTGGCAAAAATTTGGTGATAATCCTAGAGGAAATTCTCCATGCTGTACACTATAAAAATAAACATCTAAATAAAAGCTAAAAAAATATTAGATTATAGTCTGAATTTTCTCATTTTAAGCGAAATAATCTGCAATGTAGCTTAAGAATTCTTTAATAAAAAAATGTTTTTCTAGTCAGTCTCAAAATAAGATCAAAAACAATTTTAGTTAGATAGAAGGTTGTAAGACTTGGTAAGATGGATAATTTTTGCAGTGCAGAAGTGCTACAGCTAGCTGCTGCTGGTGCCACTATTTGTGCTTGCAAATGAGCATGGATTTAATAACTGTGTACTGTGAAAGTGATAATAGAATTACACTTTGTTTCTCAAAACTGGGGTTTGTTCAGAAGCTATTTACAACAGGTAAGATATTAATTGTTCATAACCTTTCCACTGAACCACAATCAAAACAAAAATGAAATTCTGTAAACAAATTTATATTTCTTTACATCATAAAGCTCATGACTTTTTCGAAAGATTTTACCAGCAAAGTTAGTTCTTTAAATGTCAAAAAAGTTTTTTTTTTCATAAGATTTGACTCCACTGATCGAGGCTTATGTTGAAAACTGGATAGGTAAGGAAATCTTTGTGGTGGAACAGGAATGAAGCAGAATTTTTCCAGTGTGCTAAGGAAGAAACCCAAATCCTGTGGCTCTGCTGCACATCCTGCACCCATTAGCCTTTGTTCTGCAGGGCCCCAGAGTTAAAGCCTTTGGATCTGTCCACCATTGAAACAACAGCAGGTCTTTTTCAAACAGAGCAGTTTTCCAGATCTGATATAATTCCATCCACAGCCTCTTCTATCAGTCTTTTTTTTTGCCACCTTCTCACTCAGACGAACCTGCAGACGTCATAGTTTTTGTCTCCGCACGTCTCTCTGTGTGAGTGCTGTCATGAGACAAAGCACAGACTTACAGTGAAGGTAGAATCTGCTGGGCCACCGAGGCTGAGGTTGTAAATCCGACAGAGTTGATGCAGGAGCAGGAGCAGAGGATGACCTCCAGAGGACAAAAGAGTCACAACATGGATGTCTGAAGAGACTTTGGCCTCTGAGCAGAAACACAGCAGAGCTGCTCTGGATCTGAAAGGAAAATTTCTCAGAAATGACGTTCTGCTGACATTTACGCTCATAATCTCCTGGAGCCTGAGTTCCTCTCACTTTACTCAATCTTATTTTCCATGAGATTAAAGTTTCAGATTTTACAGTAAGCTGCTGGATAACAATATAATTTGGCAGATTTGGGGTTTCTGGGAAGCTCAGCTGAGGGTTCCCCGCATTTACAAAAGCTGAAATTCTTCGTCATGCAAACCTGATTAGAACACTAATCCATGTACATTTACTAAATATTTCCCTAACCTTACCCATCCTCATGCCACTTTCAAATAAAGACCTTTAGAGCCCAAAAGGAACAAAATAATTGTGTTGTTATCTTTTTGTTGATTGCTACAAGGTTTTTATATTACAGCATAAACAAAACTTGAAAATTAAAATTAGATTTAAACATTTTTTCTTTGCTCCAGACAGCCATGTTAATTAATTTAATATAGAAAGAGTGCATATTCAGGGACAAGATAAAATCACTTAATTCTTTAAGAATCTGAAAAGTTTAACAAATAGAAATGGAAATTTGTTCTTTTTACAAAAACAAAACTACAGTTAGCTACAACCTTGTATTATTGGAGAACATTAAAGTGCCTGTGATGTCAAATTTTTGTAATAAATATGAATGCATTTTCAGAAAGAGGACATTGATAAAATATTGCAAAATAAATTCCCTGTTGCTGAGATGAACGGTTGTTGAGATATTTGCCTGTGAAGTAACAGGAAGTGATGTCGAAGGGGAACGTCAGCATGTGAACAGAGCGTTGCTGCTACAACAGTCAACAACCCATACTGTAGAGAATAATCTGATGTTTCTTAAGATTATTTTTGAGTCATTATCAGAGAGAGATGAAGAAGAGTCGGAGTTCAAATAATATTGTTTCAATAAACAAAGACCAGAGAGTTTTATTTGTTAAAGAGTTCCATTTTGATGTCACTTCCTGTTTCACTTAGCTGAACAAAATTCAAAAGAAAATATGCCAGTTATGTGACAAAATGGGTAAAATTGTGTGTATTATTCCAACTTTCTTAAATATAAAGATGTTTCTGCATTTGAAGAATATGCATGTTACAGGTACGTTAAAAACAAATGGATTTGTTTGTTTAAAATAAATAATATTAATTAAAACAAAGTAATTTTGTAACATATTTATAGTATCTTGTCAGGTAACAGGTAACAGCTGAATAATTAAGTTTCGTCATGAGTCTTAGTTTCTGTTCACCTTCAAAAAATAAAGCTTCAAAATAAAATAAAAACCATTCTGTGTAATTTGGTTTGTTTTTGCTTTTGAGATTTTTTTATTCGTGTTTGAGTTCTGTCACGGTGTTTTACCACATTCTGTTCTCTCCAGTGATTTTTGTTCCTACACTTCTGTTTCTGCTCAGGCCCCGCCCACTCTCACCTGTTCCAGTTTGTCTCCCTGTCAGGTGTTTGAGATAATTAGTTCTCTTTATTATTCTGGGGTTTTCAGTTCATTGTTTTATCTCACCTGTCTCCGTCTCTTCTGTGTTCTCTCATGTTTCCCCAGAAGTTTCTGCTGCGACGTCAGCCCTCTATATTGGGCAGGATATATGAAGCATTTTAATTTACCTTTTGAGTTTCCTGTTTTGTCTGCACTCTGGGTCTGATCGCTATAAACTGATGATAATAAATACAGTTCAAATTCTAGAGTTAAAATGTGCCAAATAGTTTGTAGAAAGAAGAGATTGTTTGTGATTACAGCAGCATGAATTTGCACCATAGATTCATTCTCATTCAGAATAAACAACCTGAATTTCTTTTTTTTAAACACTGTTTAGTTATTTTTTTGACACTAAGCACATTTGGAAAGGTAAATTATTCAAGTTAGGAGCAAGAAAACTGCAGTCTAAAGCTAATAAATGCACCATTTGTATTTGTCAAACAATCCACCTTGCTGCTTTAAAGCTGTAATAAGTGAAGTTTTTCTGTGGCCATGAATAATCTATTTATGCAGAGCAGCTGCTTTAGACAGTAGTGCTTGGGAAGAACCAGATTGGTGACAGAGGTAACACAGCAGATGATCTGACCTGAGAAATCCTCCTGCTGCCAGAATCTGCAGCTTTAAATCTGCTGTGGAAACCTGATGTAAACGATGTAAAGGCTTAACAAATAGTTTTTAAACAAATCACTAATATTTTTTGTTATTTTAGGACAATTAGCTCATCAATCCAGTCAGAATGCATCTCTTCCTCCGGCCTGAGGTCATTCAAAGCCCTATCTACAGCAGGTAAGATGTTAATTGCTCACAAGCTTTTCCAATGCAAACAGTCTGAACTGTCCCTTGAAATAATTTGTGCTGTTGTTTATGGAAACACTGGAAATGTGCCTGTATGCATTTAAACTGCAGTTTTTATGAATTCTGTCATGTTGTAATTCCATACTTTTTTTATTTTAGTTTTAGTACAATGTAGGGCATTGTGCTTTTTTATGTCTGGGAAATGTTTAGTTTTGACCCTTTTCCGTTCCTCCACTGTGAATACAGTCAGGATCACTACATTTCCAAATACTTTAGCATAGATGTCGACTAAATGACACACTGGAGTACTAAAAGAAGCTAAATCTCCCCAGAGACACAAGATTTTTTTTCTGCACTCAGTGTTTCCAGTAAAACTTGCAGTCAGAGCAATTTCTCATTGACCTGTGACCTCTGTCCAGAGTGGGAAGAGAGCAGAAATTCCTTCAAAGCTTATTCTGGATTTTACTCACAACCATTTCCTTTTTTGAAACCTCAGACTTTACTCACTACAAATCCTTTGAGCTTTTTATAATCCAGTCATCTAAACTTTGCCTTGTAAGATTTCCTGTTTACTTCTTTTTTTTTTGTTTCATTTAGTTTTTCCTGCCTGTCTGGTTTTACATTTTGTGAGCATTGTGCTTTTTTTTAAGCATTTTTCATTTTGCTGTTCCCAACCTGCAGCCTAGACTTTCTGTTTTCCTAACAAATATTCTCAGACCTGCAGGAGATTAAATTTGGAGCATTTAAAGAATTATTATCAGAAGGGGAAAACATTCTGTAAGAATCAGTCAGAATCCTGGGAGATAAAAAAACAAAACAAGTTGTGTGTTTTTACTTTATTGTAGAACAAAGGACTTAAACATCCAGTCATTTTTATCTCCTTTTTTTTTTCAGTAACAACGTGATGTTTCACAAACAATCATGTTTTTACATTAGTCCACATTCTGACTCTCTGGGAGATTGTAACGCTGAACTAAGCATAATTACAATACTTAGTTTTATTTCCAGGTTTTGGCTTTCTTCCCTTATCTTAAAATGATGACTTAAAGATAATTACATATTATCTAATATGTACAACATGATTCATTTAAGTTACAGTGGACGTCTTGTATCTGCTCCTTTTCAAGGAGGAAACCTATCGATTGATCGATCTGTCCGTCCTACTGGTAAAATATAATAAAATCTTTCTAACCATCATTAAACTTGGTTTTGTGTTTTTTTTTAAAAGTAAGCCACAACAGAATTATGGAGACTTTTTTCAGTTTCAATGTGCATCTGCTCATTTGCAAAATATGCTAATTTTAACAAACTTGTTGCAGTTTTTTGATCAGAAACACGATAATGAACGACAGACTGCAGGTTCAGAGGTTTGTGTGGAGCTGTGAGCTCTGTCCCTTACAGTGAAATCATTTTTCACACGTGACCATGTAAATATGTTGAAAATGTACATACCACATTGTCTCATGTGCAAAACAATCCTGTTTTCACAGATAAACGTGATTTCCACATGATTTCCTTTACATGACCTGACAGCTGATTAGTGGAGGTTGGTGTTGACTGATGAAAACCTCATCCTGAACCAGAAGGAAGGGCAAAGGTCATTTATTACCTCACTCCTCTGGTAGGTATCAGTGGAGATGGGGATCCTGCATTTTTCTTCTTCTTTTTTTCTACATCTCTGAGTTTCAAAGTGTGTGCTTCTGTTTAGATGTCTGCAGCTGACAGGAAAAGCTGACTCTACTTTATTGTTTTTATTTGTAATGAGCCAGAAGTCGTTAACATTCACTGTGAGGCTGTGAGATGGTTTCATGTCAGCAGCTTCCCACGCAGCCTGCAGAGCCTCGACCTCCTGCTTCGTCAGATCAGCCTGCGAGAGAACCCATCAGCATCTGAACGGTCCAAACCACACACACACACACACACACACACACACACACACACACACAC
>NW_013954607.1:2683-3432 GCF_001266775.1 Austrofundulus limnaeus | reverse complement strand
ACACACACACACACACACACACACACACACACACACACACACACACACACACACACACACACACACACAAAGACAAAGCAATATAATTAGGTGAAACACAAACACAAGACTGAAACAAACTGTTGTGGAGAAAGGCTCAAAAACAACAAAATACCTTAATACATGAGACATGCATTCACGTATGTACTGTATTTGGACATTGGGATATTTAAAATCAATTTCAACAGTAGGGATCCATATGACTAACAACTTACAACTTTCTGTAAAAGGTTATTTAAAAAGGACTAGGAAGACTGTCAGACAGCCCCACATGTCCCATTTAAAGTAGTTAAGCTCGCACACAGGTGTATCACTTCAGGTGCTCATGATCAGAACAATGTTACTCAGCAGTTTGAATGAGGCTTGCTCTATTTAAACCTCAGAAAATGAGTTTGGCGTGTCCCTGGCTGTTGAAGTGAGAGTTGAGCACCATGGTGAGATCCAAAGAGCTGTCTGAGGCCCTCAGAGAGAAGATTGTGGCTGCTTATGGGTCTGGTAAGGGATTTATAAACATTAAAAAAATTTTGATGTCAGCTGTTCCACCAGCCAAAAAACTGATTACAAGTGGCGAACACTCAAAACAACTGCGACCATGCCCAGGTCTGGCTGTCCAAGCAAGTTCACAAGAGCAGACTGTAAGATGTGTAGGAAAATGATATGCTGGCTACCAAGCCTCACACGGCCAGCACCATAAATATGTAGGGTAATTT
>NW_013954607.1:1258-1683 GCF_001266775.1 Austrofundulus limnaeus | reverse complement strand
TTTAATGCTTCTAAAATTCACAATAAGGCTGTTTCTTTCTCTTTGCCCTTATCATGAGAGAGTCTAGCTATTAGCGAGACGTTCTGTTCCAGACATTCTGGTCTGGAGGTAAATTCCAGCAATGATTTATATCAGTGCTGTAAAACAATTATTTCTCTTCCCTTTCTTCTTTTTGAAGGGAAAACTCGTAGCAAGGCGGATCCTCGGACGACTGTTTAGGCTAGTCCTACATGGAGTGAGCACGTAGCTTCTAAGAACAACTGACCACTTCTTTGTGGTTATCAAAGCTTCTATGCTTTATTATCATTTCTTCATGATACTTAGCAACAAAGGGTTTTTTCTCAGCTTCCCTTTTCATGAACTCCTTTGCGTTTTTCTGGTAAAACATCTGAGTTCAACTAAATTTCCCTTTCCTGTCCTTATTC
>NW_013954607.1:0-208 GCF_001266775.1 Austrofundulus limnaeus | reverse complement strand
AGTCATAACAAGTTATGTCCATCAGAAATCATAAATTTGAGGTAAGAAAACCGCTACAAATCCCCCCTTTTATAACAATAAACTGACAAGTTAATTGTTATAATCACGTGAGGTTTTCCTGCTTCTTGAGGTGTGAATATCCTTCATGTCCTGGTGTCAGGGGTCTGTCCTTTAGTTCTGGAGCACGGTCTGGAGCGCTCTTCAAACA
>NW_013954606.1:37733-38493 GCF_001266775.1 Austrofundulus limnaeus | reverse complement strand
CAGAACCACAGTCAGGACTACAGTCAGAACCACAGTCAGGACTACAGTCAGACCCACAGTCAGACCCACAGTCAGGACTACAGCCAGACCCACAGTCAGAACCACAGTCAGGACTACAGTCAGAACCACAGTCAGAACCACAGTCAGAACCACAGTCAGGACTACAGTCAGAACCACAGTCAGAACCACAGTCAGACCCACAGTCAGGACTACAGTCAGACCCACAGTCAGAACCACAGTCAGAACCACAGTCAGAACTACAGTCAGAACCACAGTCAGACCCACAGTCTGGACTACAGTCAGAACCACAGTCAGACCCACAGTTAGAACCACAGTCAGGACTACAGTCAGACCCACAGTCAGACCCACAGTCTGGACTACAGTCAGAACCACAGTTAGAACCACAGTCAGAACCACAGTCAGAACTACAGCCAGACCCACAGTCAGGACTACAGTCAGGGACTTATTGAACCCTGACCCTTAACAAGAACCAGGTGTATTGGGCTCATGTTGAAGGTGGAGCTGGTTCTGAGCTCAGATAAGATGAAATAATCAGACTGTTTCCCTGACAGGAGTGGACTGTGGACCCATAAAGTCTCCTCTCAGAAGACTGAAGTCCTGCAGCGTGGACTGTGGACCCAGAGAGCTGCGATGGTCTGATGGAGGTCCGGTAACTCACCGAGCTCCGTGAGTTCTTATTCTTATTCATTTCTGTGGTGGTCCTGTATGGAGGACCAAACCTATCATTATTGGAAATAAA
>NW_013954606.1:30035-36733 GCF_001266775.1 Austrofundulus limnaeus | reverse complement strand
AGCTGAAGTCTCTGCAGGATGTTTCAGCTCTTTATAAGCTGAAGTCTCTGCAGGATGTTTCAGCTCTTTATAAGCTGAAGTCTCTGCAGGACATTTCAGCTCTTTATAAGCTGAAGTCTTCAGGATGTTTCACCTCTTTATAAGCTGAAGTGTCTGCAGGATGTTTCAGCTCTTTATAAGCTGAAGTCTTCAGGATGTTTTAGCTCTTTATAAGCTGAAGTCTTCAGGATGTTTCAGCTCTTTTCAAGCTGAAGTTTTCAGGATGTTTCAGCTCTTTATAAGCTGAAGTTTTCAGGATGTTTCAGCTCTTTATAAGCTGAAGTCTTCAGGATGTTTCAGCTCTTTATAAGCTGAAGTCTCTGCAGGATGTTCTAGCTCTTTATAAGCTGAAGTCTAGGCAGGATGTTCTAGCTCTTTATAAGCTGAAGTTTTCAGGATGTTTCAGCTCTTTATAAGCTGAAGTCTTCAGGATGTTTCAGCTCTTTATAAGCTGAAGTCTCTGCAGGATGTTCTAGCTCTTTATAAGCTGAAGTCTTCAGGATGTTTCAGCTCTTTATAAGCTGAAGTCTTCAGGATGTTTCAGCTCTTTATAAGCTGAAGTCTCTGCAGGATGTTTCGGCTCTTTATAAGCTGAAGTCTCTGCTGGATGTTTCAACTCTTTATTAGCTGAAGTATTTTTAGCGACTCGCAGCTCTTTGATGTTCGGCTGTTTTTGCCTCTGACCTCCTTCACAGTGAATAAAAATAGAAGCCTTCAGGAACAGTTTCTATTATTAGGATTCTATTTTGTCCCTCAGATCAGTGTCTTGTCGCGGTCCTGTTGTTGAGGGACGGACAGATCTGGGACGCAGAGACGATCAGAGTCCAACAGAAGCAGAAGAAGTTTGGAGGAGCTGAACTTCAGCTGCTGCAGAGCGTCTGAGTCCTCTGTGATCTGCAGCCATGTCTCTTTGTGGCTCCGCCCACCGTCACCGGCCTGTCCTCGTCCTCCTCTGTGTCGTGGTGGTGATGATGTCACTCCCTGCCTGGGCCCTGGACTCAGAGACGTGTTTCTCCAGGCAGCACCAGAGCGTGACGGTGAACGTGAGGCAGGCCCTGAGCCGAGCGGCGGCCATGAACCCTCGCCTGGTCCACTCTGAGCCGGACTGTGTTCTCGCCTGCTGCTCCGAGGACGTCCAGCCAGGTGAGACAGGAAGTAGGACCTGTAACGCTGTCTCGCTCTGAATGATTGACAGTCCTGACGGGCTAACAGCTGAACTTTGTGTTTCTGAAGGTTCCCGCTGCAACATGGCCGTCTTTAAGACCGTCCAACTGTCCAACGATGAGAACTGTCTCCTGTTCCACTGTCCCACCGAGCTGGACTGTCCCCTGATGAAGGCTCAGGACGGCACCAACACCTACAACATCTACAAAGGTTTGTTTGTTACAGACTGATGAGTCCAACAGGACTTTGTTCATTAGATTTCTGTAGACCTCCAGACCTTTGGGGGTTCAGGACTTGTAGGACCTGAACAAGAACCCTCTGCTGGACTAAACCTCTCAAGAAGACAAATCTTTTCTATTTACAGGTCTGACTCATCCGCCCACGCAGAGGTCTGTAACGATGACAACCACCGTCCAATCCACGACCGCGTCCGTACCACCAACCACTGACCACATCACCACACAGGCTCCGCCCACCACCACACAGGCTCCGCCCACCACCACACAAGCTCCACTCACTATTACACATGCTCCACCCACCACAGAACCTCCTCCAGCCATCCTCATTGTCACCTCAACACCTGCAGTTAGGTTACCAACGACCACAACAACAACAACAACAACAACAACAACAACAACCGAAGTCTCTCCAACGCTCGACTCAAAGAAACCAAACAAAAGCAGCAAAAAGCAAAACAAAACCACAAAGAAAGGAAAACCACATCCTGTCAGCACCACCCCCCTCTTCATGACATCACTTCCTGTTCTAATGGTGACCAAAGAGGTGGAGCCTAGAACTATGGACACCACACAGTCCCACACTGAAACTACAACTACAGCTCCTCCCAAAACTTCTCCCACAACCATCAAAACTCCTCCTACAACTACAGCTCCTCCCACAATTCCGCCCACAACCACCACAACTCCGCCCACAACCACCACAACTCTGCCCACAACCACCACAACTCCGCCCACAACGACCACAACTCCTCCTACAACTACAGCTCCGCCCACAACCACCACAACTCTGCCCACAACCACCACAACTCCGCCCACAACCACCACAACTCCTCCTACAACTGCAGCTCCACCCACAACCACCACAACCCTGCCCACCAGCACCACTACTACTCCAACAACTACTCCGCCCCCTCCTGAGTCGAGCAGCCCCACAGCTCCACCCAGTCTCATCATCATTCCCAAAGACATCTTCCAATCAGATCACGTCCTGCAGTCTGGCCACGCCCTCCAGAACTCCAGCACCAGCCAGGGGAAGGGGGCTCAGGGGGCGCTGAGGAGCGGGCTGGTGGTCTTCATGGTGCTGGGGCTGGCCGTGCTCACGCTGGCCTTGGCGGTGGGCGGGCGGAAGGCGATGGAGTCCTTTGATCGGCGCCATTACACCAGACTGGAGCTGAACGACCTGCACTATGAGATCTGAGGCAGGAACCGTCTGCCTTCCTTCTGTGGTTGGTGAAAACTTTACAGCACAACACTGGAGCGGCTCCTCGCACGGCGCTCAGATACTGAGCTGTGATTGGTCAGGAGGTCTGCAGGTTTCCTCAGTCTTCTTAAAGGGTCTGTGACATCAATTTTTCCAAATACACATGAATGCATTTTTGGAAAGATAACATTGATAACATGTTGCAAAACTAATTTCACGTCACTCAGATGAACGGTTGTTGAGATATTTACATGTGACATCACTTCCTGTTTCTACAGGAAGTGATGTCAAAAAGGAATGTCTGCATGTAAACAGAGTGTTGTTATAAAAGCTAACAACACAGACTGTAGAGAGGAATCTGATGTTTCTTTACATTATTTTTAGTCTCTATCAAAGACAGACGAAGTTGAAATAATATTGTTTTAATAAACAGAAACCAGCAAGTTTATTTTATTAATGAGTTCCCCTTTGATGTCACTTCCTGTTTCAATTTGGCTGAGACATATTCAAAAGAAAATAGGCCAGTTATGAGACAAAATGGGTAAAATCATGTGTATTAGAGCAATCTTCTTCAGTATAAAGATGTTTTATTTGACTCTGTATTTGAAGGATAGTCGTGTCACAGACACTGTAAAGTCTTCATAAAACCCTTTGGAGATTTTCTTTTTGTTAAATCATTAAACACATTAAAAACTGCTGCGTTATAAAACAACAACCCTGTATTTAACTCAGAAGTTTCTTTTCACATGAATTTTACTTAAAATTACTTACTTGTTGGTTAGGGGTTAGGGTTATTTATTAAAATAATTGGTAACATTTATTTTTTAAAGGATTGACTCTTTGACATCACTTCCTGTTATTTCACATGCAAATATCTCAACAACTGTTCATCTGACCAACCTGAAATTCATTTGGTAATATTTTAACAATGTTGTTTTTCCAAAAATACATTCATATTTCTTACAAAACTTTGATGTCACAGGCACTTAAAGGTTTCATCTACAGCAAAACTCCAAATTTAGGTTGTTTCCAGATTTCCAGAAATTAAGTTTAAAACTGACTGCTAAGAATGTTTTTTTTTGCTATATTTGACAAAATAGCAGTTAGATATGGATAAAAACATTTGGTCTGTTAGCAATATTTGAATAATTCAACCACAAATGCTTTGATTCATGAGTTTCTGCCACAGTTTTTATTTTTTGTTATTTGTGTTTATTGTGAAATTGGTCTTAAATTTAATTTCACTTGGCATAAAAAGTGTTAAATTTAACTTGCCTTAAGCTGTAGGAACCCTGTATTAAACATCTGTTTTTCAGGAGCTGCTATGTGGGATTTCTGGAGTTTAAGCCCCGCCCACTTTCCCGCTAGTTTTCGTTACCTTCAGTGAAGCATCAAATACTTATTAACACATTTTTTAAACAGTGATTGTTTGGACACTTTAGCAACAAGAGTCCACGCCAGACAAAGAAATGTATTTTTATTTTCCACTCACGAAAAAGTCATCTTAGATGAAGGGGGCGGGGCTTAGAATGTGGACCAAATATTGAGACACTCCCACTATGCTCTGATTCGTCAGCTCCAGCGGTCTGTTAAAGGACTGCCCACTTTGTGGAGAGGGCGGAGCCTGCAGTTAGGACCCGCCCCTCAGCATGTAAACATTAATTTAATGAGGACTTTAACAGGAAACAGCTGTTATTTTAAGTTTTATTGCTAAACAAAGTGTTTTTATTCAACATGTTTATGAGTCACATCACGGAGTTTGTTTATTTCCATTTATTTGAGTTGATAAATTTGTTGAACAGAATAATTAAAATGCAGTTAAAGCTCATTAACTGCTTTGTTGCACTGATCAGACACTCCTTTAAAAACAGCAGTTTTCTCTTATTTTATTCTGAACTCTGATTATCTGAAAGCTCTCTGACGTTTTGTGTTAAAAGGAAAACGAGTGACCACTCAGTGAGCTTGATCAGGACAGCCCTGATGCTGGTTCTGTTGGAGGAGAACCTGCAGTCAGAGGTTTACAGACGGTTGGACCAGAAATGTTCTTCACAAGTGGTTTTTGTTGACGTGTGGACGTCCAGCTGTCCCACAGACCTCGCTGTCCTCGCTGACGGTGGAGGGACGTGAGGACAGAAAGACAGCAATATTTAACACTCAGGAAGCCTCTGAAGTGGAGCTGAGGTTCACSTTTCCTTCAGCTCGTGGTGATCGGTGTCGATGTCACGTTCACTTTGTCACTGTGTGTTTTTAAGATTTTATCCACTTTTCTCTTCTACCACACGATGGATGCAATCCTTTGATGCACTGATGTGTTTTTGATAAATCTGATATATGAGAGGACACAGRCTGAGCACTATTTTCTTATATTAATCACATTTGTACCTGCTGCTGCAGCCTCCCACCACCAGGGGGCAGCACTGGCCTCAGAGTCTCTGCTGAACWCAGTGAGTGGGTCATCTTTAAGACGGGACTGACGTTCTGATCCAGTGTCAGGAAGTGACTGTTCTAAAACACAACCATTAATAAAGTGTGGCTGCCCCATCCGTACTGTCCTGGAAACGTTGTTTTTAGCATGTAGCATTTAGCTAAACTGATGACAGAATTCGTTGGATTTCAGTCTTTCATCACCTGCAATGTTTCATAGAAAAGACAACGTTTGCAACAGCTGTGGATTTTTATTCCAGGAAAAAAGATAAAACGAAGATAAGATGAGCTCTAACATGATTGTCTAGAAAATAGCTAGCAAGTTATTATAAATAAATATGTACGCATCATAAATTTTATTAATCAAAATGTTTACAATATTAAAACTGTTTTCAGAATATAATGTAACCCAACTTTATAATTAAGTATAGAAATAAATATTTTCTGTATTTTTTCCTAAATCGAGCACATTCCAGAAATCGCTCATTTAACACACACAAATTATCTGACGGTACGGATCATGTGACTGAGAGGATCGGGCAGTCACAAAAATAAACCAAGAGTCTTTGTTTCCTCTGTTCTTCAAATTCAATGTTACCTTTTTAATTAGGAACACCTACTTTCTGACTCTGTAGACCGAACCAATCACGTTCCATCAGGCCAACCGCCCATTCAGGATGGACCCTCCTACTTTGAGAATGCTCCGCCCCGTTCAGGATGGACCCTCCTACTTTGAGAATGCTCCGCCCCCGTTCAGGATGGACCCTCCTACTTTGAGAATGCTCCGCCCCCGTTCAGGATGGACCCTCCTACTTTGAGAATGCTCCGCCCCTTTGGGTTGCAGAGACCTCTGCTTGGCCCAGCGCGGCCTCCCTCCACCGGGGGGCAGCAGCCTGAATATTTCCACAGATGCTGATAGTTTGGTCTCGTTTTGTGAAGTGACGCTTTTACATAAGTTTGAATTTGATGTTTTGTTGTAAAGAATAATAAAATTTGTGATTTTTGATCATTCTGTTTGTGTTTTATTACAGATGACTTTTCTTCCTGACAGGACATGAAACAACTCACAGTATGAATCAGAGGGTCAGTCTGATCTGTAAATACATGATGGGTAACCATGTAATCATCTGTGAAGTTCACCCAACATGGCTGCCTCAG
Source organism: Austrofundulus limnaeus (assembly GCF_001266775.1). Taxonomy (NCBI): domain Eukaryota; kingdom Metazoa; phylum Chordata; class Actinopteri; order Cyprinodontiformes; family Rivulidae; genus Austrofundulus; species Austrofundulus limnaeus. The sequence goes on along the minus strand of NW_013954606.1, from coordinate 30,508 downwards.
ACATGAGTGAACACATGAATGGTTGTAACTCAGTCAGGTTTACAGACAGAAGCTGAAACAACTCATTTCTGAGCACAGCACATATTTTACATTAAACCTGGGCCGACACACGTGGTTTATATTACTGATATAAAAGACATTCCTTTCAGTCTGTCTTACTGTTATACTTTTGTTTTTTTCTTAAAGTAGTTGTGAGACTTTACTCGGTTACAACAATCCAATTATGACATTTATAATGTTTATTTACTTGACACAGCCTTTAATTATTTTGTGTTCAGACGACGTTGTGTTTGGTTCTGGCCTCCACAGCTGGAGGACATGAGCCACATCCAACTCAGAGATTTAAATTTAACAAATAAACAATTAATCTGTCTTTCTAAAATGGTTTTAATGTTATAAGACATTCACTGAGTAATAAATTAGTTTTACTGCCTTAAAGAAGGACATGCATGGATCAGTGAGGACCATTGATA
>NW_013954606.1:27699-29035 GCF_001266775.1 Austrofundulus limnaeus | reverse complement strand
GTTATATATTTAAAATATATAAAAAATAAAATGAACAAACAAAGCAAGAGGTTTACTTTAAATCAAATATAAAGTTGTTGAGCTGATTTATTTTTAACCAGGTAAAGAGACTCAGAAATATTTCAGGTAATTTTTCCAGGGACATAGGTTAGGTTTGATTTTAAACAATCTACATTTATAAACAAAAATAAATAAACAAGTAAATAAAATAATGAAAATCCCCATCAGTTCTGTTTTGGAGTTTTGATGTTCTTCTTGTGACAGTTAAAGGTTTGTAAATCCTGATGAAGAGAAGATGATGTAACCCTCCTCTTCATCATCACAGCTAACATTTAGCTTGTTTCAGCTAATGTTTACTGATAGCATTCGATGCTAACGCAGCGGCGTACTTCCTGTTGTGGAGGTGACGTACTTCCGGTCCGTCTGCAGCAGGGAGGCTGAGCAGCAGYAGGGGGAGCAGTTGGCTGGCAGCGGCTCGGATCGGGAGAAGCTGGATCCACCGCTGGACAATGTGTGAGACCGTCGGAAAGTTGATCGAGCAGCCCGCGGGATGGAAGCGGAGATAGTTTGACCCACATCGGAACCGTAGCTCAGCGTGAACCGGGCCGGACGAGCTGGTGGTCTTTGTTCGGAGGACGCGGCCGCAGCGATGGGAACACGGCGCTGAGGAACGGGAGAAAAGATGGGAGTCTCGCTGCGGAGCCTGTTGTTGTTGTGGACTTTTTGTTGTCTCGTCCGAGGTGAGTGTGAGTCCTCCCGGGTCTGTAGCTGCCCCGTGTCCCCGCGCTTCGGCAGAAGTAGGCTGTGTGTCCCGGTGTTTGCGGTGTTTGGAGCCGGGAAGCCCTGCGGCTTTCCGTCTGGATGTTTGGAGCTTCGGGCCGAGCGGAGCTAGCGTTAGCTTCCTGCTAGGAGCCGCTCAGCCCGGGGTTTGTCTGGGCTTCATCCCCGCACAGACTCATGGTAGCCCCGCTGCTGCCCTCCGACCTGTCCGTTCCAGCTTTATTTAGTCCTTTAAAATCATTTTCAGCTTGTTTGTTTCTCTCTTTAACTTCCTCCATCTGGCTCTGTCGGAACAACAACTGCAGCTCTGGAAGCTAGTTAGCATCAGGAGCTAACAGGTTGGAGCTAAAAAAGATGATTATTGTACAGATTAAATTTACCTGAACAGGTAAACTGACTTATTGTAATTAAAATGTTCTGTTTAAATGTGAGCAGGTGGAGACAGACAGCAGGGCAGAGTTACAACAATACACAATAATAATACACACATACCTGCAGAAACAAACACACACACACACACACACACACACACACACACACACACACACACACACAC
>NW_013954606.1:24852-26699 GCF_001266775.1 Austrofundulus limnaeus | reverse complement strand
ATGTAGCTTTTAAAGACAAGAATCTGAAAATGGAATTAGGTCATTTTGACCTAATTTGAGTTAATCCTCATTTCCATATGATGGCTCATTTATTTAATTAACCAACCAGTTAAAGACCTGCAGGACACAGATTTCACTTATTTTTTAACATTTTATTTTCATGTCTGATCTGTAAATTCAGGTTTATTTAATCTGTCAACATCTCTGTGTAAATATATTTCTGTGTATAAAAATATAAATATATTTCTGTGTATAAAAATCTAAATACTGTATATTTCTGTGTATAAAAATCTAAATACTGTATATTTGTGTGTATAAAAATCTAAATACTGTATATTTGTGTGTAGTCAGGTAAATGTAAGGTCACGTTGTGAACTTGTTGTTGTGACTCTGTTAGGACCTGCAGGCGAGCCCCTCCTCCTCTATGCGAACAGGCGGGACCTGCGGATCGTGGACGTGGAACATGAGAAGACCAACGGGACGGTGGTGGTGGAGGGTCTGGAGGACGCCGCGGCCGTGGACTACGTGTACTCCCAGGGTCTGGTGTACTGGAGCGACGTGAGCGAGGAGGCCATCAAACGGACCTTCTTTAACCAGTCTGGACACAGCGTGGTCCAGACCGTGCTGCCGGGTCTGACCTCCCCGGACGGACTGGCCTGTGATTGGTTGGGGAGGAAGCTGTACTGGACGGACTCTGAGGCCAATCGGATCGAGGTGGCTGAGCTGGACGGGTCTTTGAGGAAGGTTCTGTTCTGGCAGGAGCTGGACCAGCCCAGAGCCATCGCCCTGGATCCAGAACGAGGGTGAGTCTTAGTCCTGCTTTACACCCACATCAGGACCAGCTGGAACCTGATGAGGCTGGTCYGACCCAGATGGACCCAGAACCACGTTTGACCAGTAAAATGTTTGTGTCATTTAAAGACATTGAAACAAATGTTAAATTTAGCAGATATTAACTACAGACACCTGAAGCTGACTCACAGAGCTCACAGAGTGATTTTAGACAAATAAAGGTCAAACATAGACACCTGTTGAATAGAAGACACCCCCCAACCCCCATCCTGAGCAGCTCCACCCCACCTGTGTGTGATTAACACTGATGYTTTGTGAAAATCAGGGTTTTTGACCCTCATCGTACTGGTACCAGTCTGAAGGTTGACATGTGGACTCTGAAGTCCTGGACTGGTTGGAGCTGTGCTGCAGGAGGACAGGTGCAGCTCCCCCCCCACTTTAAACCAGTCAGCTGATCTGTGGGGGTTTGTTGTGCTCCTGAACACACAGTGTTACATCAACAGAAACATCTGGAGCTGATTTTAATTTGTGTAAAAAGACAAAACAGTCTGTTGTTTTCAACAGTTTTCACTTTAAAGACATAAGTTACACAACTGATGTCACAGTACAAACAGCTGGATGTTGTCTTCATATTTGTTCATTTTATACTTTCAGAAATATGTTCAATAAATAAATAAAATGTTTAATATTAAAAAAACGACACACACAAAGTACTGAAAATTGGTACTGTTGAGTACCAGTACTGATTCCCAGGTACCAGATATTGGTACCAGATAAATTCAAATGTCAAAGATACACATCCCTACTGAGGAAACACTGTGAGCTGCTGTTACAAGTATAATATTTATATAATACCACATAATCCTCACTGACAAATAGTCCAGCTGAACTGACTCCGCCCACAGAGACAGACAGCTGTCAGTCAGACATCAGGCCCCGCCCTGCTCTGCTCTGATTGGATCAAACTCTRACTGTGGTTCTCTTTACTGGGTGAAAGAACCATCAGTTTAATCTCTTCATGACTTTAACAAGTTCTCCTCTGGTTCCTGTTTCCA
>NW_013954606.1:20647-22217 GCF_001266775.1 Austrofundulus limnaeus | reverse complement strand
TCCAGGTGTGTTGTCCTGATGAACACCTGCACAGGGTTAATCCAGGTGTTGTCCTGATGAACACCTGCACAGGGTTAATCCAGGTGTGTTGTCCTGATGAACACCTGCACAGGGTTAATCCAGGTGTTGTCCTGATGAACACCTGCACAGGGTTAATCCAGGTGTTCTCCTGATGAACACCTGCACAGGGTTAATCCAGGTGTTGTCCTGATGAACACCTGCACAGGGTTAATCCAGGTGTGTTCTCCTGGCTGTCCATCAAACAAGCAGGAGGCGGGGTCTGGTTGTCAGAAACACAAACAGGTTGTGTGGACAACCTGAACAATGATTGTGTGCACCTGTTGTGAGTCTGTGCTGTCCCTGTCCTCAGGTTCATGTACTGGACGGACTGGGGCGAGGTGCCAAAGATCGAGCGGGCCGGGATGGACGGGACCAACCGGTCCATCATCATCGATAAGGACATCAACTGGCCCAACGGACTGACCCTGGACTACTCTGAGCTGCAGCTGTACTGGGCCGACGCCAAGCTCAACTTCATCCACCGGGCCGACCTGGACGGCTCCGCAAGGTACCGCTGGGCCCGGTTCTGCCCGGTCCGGACCCCGCTGCGTCTGGGCCTGGTTCTGCCCGGTCCGGACCCCTCTGACCCGCCTGTGCTTGTGTTGCAGGAAGGTGGTGATCAAAGGGGACCTGCCTCACCCGTTCGCCCTGACCCTGTTCCAGAACACGCTATTCTGGACCGACTGGACCACTCACTCCATCCACTCCTGCAGCAAGCTGACGGGTCAGAACCAGCGCCTCGTCCACTCCAACATCTTCTCTCCCATGGACATCCATGTTTTCAGTCCCCAGAGACAGCCCGTCTGTGAGTCCAACAGAACCACACAGACCAGTCCAACAGGACCAGTCCAATAGAATCAGTTCAATAGAATCAGTCCTACAGAACCTTTAATGTGAAGCTCTGGTTCTGGTTCTGGTTCTGAACAGCTCCAGGTTGCATTAGAGTGTTGATTGGTTGTGTTGTCTGGATGCAGTGTTCTGGTTCTGACCCGGATGTGTGTGTCTCCTCAGCAGCCAGCACCTGGTGTTCTGTCAACAATGGAGGATGTTCTCACCTGTGCCTGCTGTCTCCAAGCAGACCCTTCTACAGGTGTGCCTGTCCCACCGGAGTCCAGCTGCTGGAGGACAGCAAGACCTGCAGAGACGGTGAGGACATGTCCACATTGTCCACGAGTCAGTGTTTGTTGTCTTAAACACAGGTGAGACATGTTTACCTGAGCAAACTAACTCTGACCTGACCTGACCTGACCTGACACTGACCTGACCTGACCCTGACCTGACCTGACCCTGACCTAACCCTGACCTGACCCTGACCTGACCTGATCCTGACCTGACCTGATCCTGACCTGACCTGATCCTGACCTAACCCTGACCTGACACTGACCTGACCTGACCTAACCCTGACCTGACCTGACCTGACCTGACCTGACACTGACCTGACCTGACCCTGACCTGACCTGACCCTGACCTAACCCTGACCTGACCCTGACCTGACCCTGACCTGACCTGA
>NW_013954606.1:12966-16271 GCF_001266775.1 Austrofundulus limnaeus | reverse complement strand
TATTACTTATTATTACACCTAAACAAGACTATATACAGTCCACCCAGGTGTTATTACAGCTGTTATTACTTATTACACTAAAACAAGACAATATACAGTCCACCCAGGTGTTATTACAGCTGTTATTACTTATTACACTAAAACAAGACAATATACAGTCCACCCAGGTGTTATTACAGCTGTTATTACTTATTACACTAAAACAAGACAATATACAGTCCACCCAGGTGTTATTACAGCTGTTATTACTTATTATTACACCAAAACAAAGCGTTATAGTCCACCCAGATGTTATTACAGCTGTTATTACTCATTATTACACCAAAACAAAGCATAATAGTCCACCCAGAAACACTTCCTTACAAACCTTATTTAGATCCTAAAAGAAGTGCAGCTAAGAGAAGCAGAGCAGCAGCTAAAAGGTTCAGAACAGCAGCCGAAAAGCTTGTAGTGGAGAAGTTCTCCTTCAGGTGTCACATGATGCTGTAGACCGGTGGTCCTGGTCCTGGTCCTGGTCCTGGTGATGTCCTCTATGAATGAGCTGTGGTTTCTCTCTTGTAAACAGGAAGTTGGGGTGTTTTAGCTCATCTGTCCTTCAGGAATCTGTACAGGAAGCTGAACTTCAGCCCCTCCTGTCAGTTCTCACACAGCTGCTGTCAGTCTGAGGTTTAGTTTTTAGTCTGTGTTTCTCTCTGTGTCGTGGTMTAACCTTCCTCCTCCTCCTCAGGAGCCACCCAGATGCTGCTGCTGGCGCGGCGGACAGACCTGCGGCGGATCTCTCTGGACACGCCGGACTTCACGGACCTCATCCTGCAGGTGGAGGACATCCGTCACGCCATCGCCATAGACTACGACCCGGTGGAGGGCTACGTGTACTGGACTGACGACGACGTGAAGGCCATCCGCCGCGCCCTGCTGGACGGAAGCCACGCCCAGTTTGTAGTCACGTCCCAGGTCAGCCACCCCGAYGGCATCGCTGTGGACTGGATCGCCCGGAACCTCTACTGGACCGACACTGGCACGGACCGCATCGAGGTGACCCGCCTGAACGGCACCATGAGGAAGATCCTGATCTCTGAGGACCTGGACGAGCCCAGGGCCATCGTTCTGGACCCCACGGCCGGGTGAGTCTAGTTCCTGCAGCCGAACCCTGCAGACACCCCGTCCCGAGGACATGACCAGGAAGGTTCTGTTCTGGCCCGCAGGTACATGTACTGGACCGACTGGGGCGAGGTGCCGAAGATCGAGCGGGCCAACATGGACGGGACGGAGCGGCTGGTGATGGTGAACACGTCTCTGGGCTGGCCCAACGGGCTGGCCCTCGACTACAACGAACAGAAGATCTACTGGGGAGACGCCAAGACGGACCGGATCGAGGTACCGTCACTGGTTTGGGTCGGAACATCTGATCCCCAACAGAACACTGAAGCTTCTGCTGGTTCTGTGGAAACAGTTCTGCTGGGTCCACCGGGTCAACAGATTCTAAAGACGTCTGTTTTTTTACTTTAGCTTCACCTGGTGAAACGGGTCTGATTTACGTTCTGGTTCTGGTTCTGATATGTGGAAAAAATGTTAGTTTTTCCTGATGTTGTAATTTAAAACATCTGATTGGATCAGAACTTCTGGGTCTGATCAGAACTGCAGTGAGAGAAGCTGAAAAAAGATTTCTGGACCGTTATGGATCAGTTGGTTCTGCTCCGTCCTCCAGGTTCTGTACGCTGCAGACGGTTCTGACTCCTCAGGCCTCTTGTTGGGTTTTCCTCTTCTTCCTCTCGGGGGTCTCAGGGCCCCTCCTGAGCCCCTCTCCTGGTCTTCAGGATCCTTAGAGGACCCGGGTTTTGCTGCCAGAGCCCATCTGGTTCTGATTGTGGTTCTGGCTCCAGTTGTGGTCGGCTGTGTTTAGAACCGGGCCAGAATTTGAAACCATCGGGTGGTCCAAGACCAGCAGAGACCTGCAGGCAGAGGCTGAAGACAGAAACTCTTCTTATTTAGACTCAGCCTTCCTCAGGGACCAGACCAGGTTCTGATTCTTTGAGCTGATTCATGGTTCTGAATCTTTGTTTTGAGTCGTGGTTCTGACTCATGGTTCTGATCCATGTGTGTCTGCAGGTGATGAACATGGATGGGTCGGCCCGACGGGTCCTGGTGAAGGACAGGATTCCTCACATCTTCGGCTTCACCCTGCTGGACGACTTCATCTACTGGACGGACTGGCAGAGCCGCAGCATCGAGAGAGTCCACAAACACACCGCCGAGAGGGAGACCATCATAGACCAGCTGCCAGACCTCATGGGCCTCAAGGCCACCAAAGTCCACCAAGCTTTCGGTGAGTCCAGGAACTACTGTAGTTAGGACTATAGTAGTAAGACTAAGTATAGACCTGACTCCAGAGTATAGACCTGACTCCAGAGTATAGACCTGACTCCAGGGTAGAGACCTGACTCCAGGGTATAGACCTGACTCCAGGGTTTAGACCTGACTCCAGAGTATAGACCTGACTCCAGAGTATAGACCTGACTCCAGGGTAGAGACCTGACTCCAGGGTATAGACCTGACTCCAGAGTATAGACCTGACTCCAAGGTATAGACCTGACTCCAGGGTTTAGACCTGACTCCAGAGTTTAGACCTGACTCCAGGGTATAGACCTGACTCCAGACCTGACTCCAGGGTATAGACCTGACTCCAAGGTATAGACCTGACTCCAGGGTTTAGACCTGACTCCAGAGTTTAGACCTGACTCCAGGGTATAGACCTGACTCCAGACCTGACTCCAGGGTATAGACCTGACTCCAAGGTATAGACCTGACTCCAGGGTTTAGACCTGACTCCAGAGTTTAGACCTGACTCCAGGGTATAGACCTGACTCCAGACCTGACTCCAGGGTATAGACCTGACTCCAAGGTATAGACCTGACTCCAGGGTTTAGACCTGACTCCAGAGTTTAGACCTGACTCCAGGGTATAGACCTGACTCCAGACCTGACTCCAGGGTATAGACCTGACTCCAAGGTATAGACCTGACTCCAGGGTTTAGACCTGACTCCAGAGTTTAGACCTGACTCCAGGGTATAGACCTGACTCCAGACCTGACTCCAGGGTATAGACCTGACTCCAGACCTGACTCCAGAGTGTAGACCTGACTCCAGACCTGACTCCAGAGTGTAGACCTGACTCCATGGTATAGACCTGACTCCAGACCTGACTCCAGAGTATAGACCTGACTCCAGACCTGACTCCAGAGTGTAGACCTGACTCCAGACCTGACTCCAGAGTGTAGACCTGACTCCATGGTATAGACCTGACTC
>NW_013954606.1:3592-10187 GCF_001266775.1 Austrofundulus limnaeus | reverse complement strand
AGTATAGACCTGACTCCATACCTGACTCCAGAGTGTAGACCTGACTCCAGAGTATAGACCTGACTCCATACCTGACTCCAGAGTGTAGACCTGACTCCAGGGTGTACACCTGACTCCAGACCTGACTCTAGAATGTAGACCTAACTCCAGACCTGACTCTAGACTAATCTAGGTTTTTGGGTTCAGGTACTAACCCGTGTGCGGACTCCAACGGCGGCTGCAGCCACCTGTGCCTGTTCACGCCTCACGGCGTGCAGTGCGACTGCCCCATCGGTCTGGAACTGATCGCTGACATGCGGACCTGCATCATCCCCGAGGCCTTCCTGCTCTTTTCTCGCCACACGGACATTCGCAGGATCTCCCTGGAGACCAACAACAACAACGTGGCCATCCCGCTGACAGGAGTCAAGGAGGCCTCTGCGCTGGACTTCGATGTCACCGACAACCGGATCTACTGGACTGACATCACACTGAAGGTGGGTTTCTGAGCTCAGCCGTGGGCTCACTAAGATCTGAACCAGGACTCTCACCTGTACATGTGCTTCTGCAGACCATCAGCCGGGCCTTCATGAACGGCAGTGCTCTGGAGCATGTGGTCCAGTTCGGACTTGACTATCCAGAGGGGATGGCGGTGGACTGGCTGGGGAAGAACCTGTACTGGGCTGACACTGGGACCAACCGCATTGAAGTGGCCAAACTGGATGGACAGCACCGGCAGGTTCTGGTCTGGAAAGATCTGGACAGCCCACGAGCTCTGGCTCTTGATCCTGCTGAGGGGTAAGAACTGCAGTTTGGATTTTAGTTTTCTCTGGACTACAGGTCCGGTCTAACCCACTGGTTCTGGTCTGACACTGTTCTCCATAGGTTCATGTACTGGACTGAGTGGGGTGGGAAACCAAAGATAGACCGGGCCGCCATGGACGGGACGGGACGGGTCACGTTGGTAGCTGATGTGGGCCGGGCCAACGGACTCACCATCGACTACTCTGAGCGACGTCTCTACTGGACCGACCTGGACACAACCCTGATCGAGTCGTCCAACATGCTCGGTACGAATGTCCTCTGCAGGAACTGAACCTTCTGGGTGGACCAGCCCAGGTTTAGTCTAGACTGGTATCAGATTTAGTCCAGACTGGTATCAAGTTGGTCTTTGTTAGAACTGGTTTTGGTCTTGGTTTGAACTGGTTTTGGTCTTGGTTTGAACTGGTTTTGGACTTGGTTTGGAATGGTTTTGGACTTGGATTGGACTGGTCTTGGACTTGGATTGGACTGGTCTTGGACTTTTATTGGACTGGTCTTGGACTTTTATTGGACTGGTCTTGGACTTTGGACTGGTTTTGGACTTTGATTGGACTTGGTTTGGACTTGGTTTTGGACTTTGTTTGGATTGATTTTGACCTTGGTTTGGACTGGTTTTGGCCTTGGTTTGAACTGGTTTTGGACTTGGTTTGAACTGGTTTTGGACATGGTTTGAACTGGTTTTGATCTGGTTTTGGAATTGGTTTGGACTGGTTTTGGAATTGGTTTTGGAATTGGTTTAAATTGGTTTTGGTCTTGGTTTTGGACTTGGTTTGGACTGGTTTTGGACTTGGTTTGAACTGGTTTTGGACTAGTTTTGGACTTGGTTTGGACTTGGTTTGGACTGGTTTTTGACTTGGTTTGGACTGGTTTTGGACTTTGATTGGACTGGTCTTGGACTTTGAACTGGTTTTGGAATTGGTTTGCACTGGTTTTGATCTGGTTTTGGAATTGGTTTGGACTGGTCTTGGACTTTGATTGGACTGTTTTTGGACTTGGTTTAAATTGGTTTTGTTCTTGGTTAGAACTGGTTTTGGTCTTGGTTTGAACTGGTTTTGGATTGGTTTGAACTGGTTTTGGACATGGTTTGATCTGGTTTTGGAATTGGTTTGGACTGGTTTTGGAATTGGTTTTGGTCTTGGTTTTGGACTTGATTTGGACTGGTTTTGGACTTGGTTTGGACTGGTCTTGGACTTTGATTGAACTGGTTTTGGAATTGGTTTGCACTGGTTTTGATCTGGTTTTGGAATTGGTTTGGACTGGTCTTGGACTTTAATTGGACTGTTTTTGGACTTGGTTTAAATTGGTTTTGGACTTGGTTTAAATTGGTTTTGGTCTTGGTTAGAACTGGTTTTGGTCTTGGTTTGAACTGGTTTTGGACTTGGTTTGGACTGGTTTTGGACTTGGTTTGAACTGGTTTTGGACTTGGTTTGGACTAGTTTTGGAATTGGTTTGGACTGGTCTTGGACTTTGATTGGACTGGTTTTGGTCTTGGTTTGAACTGGTTTTGGACTTGGTTTGGACTGGTTTTGGACTTGGTTTGAACTGGTTTTGGACTTGGTTTGGACTGGTTTTGGAATTGGTTTGGACTGGTCTTGGACTTTGATTGGACTGGTTTTGGACTTGGATTAGGTCTAATGTTCTTGTGTTCTTGTCCTTCAGGTCAGGACCGGGAGGTGATAGCTGATGACCTCCCTCATCCGTTTGGTCTGACCCAGTTCCAGGACTACATCTACTGGACGGACTGGAGCCAGCGCAGCATCGAGCGAGCCAACAAGACCAGTGGTCAGAACCGCACCCTGATCCAGGGCCACCTGGACTACGTCATGGACATCCTGGTGTTCCACTCGTCCAGACAGGGGGGCTGGAACACCTGTGCCTCCACTAATGGACACTGCTCCCACCTGTGCCTCGCCGTCCCCATCAGAGGCTTTGTCTGCGGATGCCCCGCCCACTTCTCTCTAAACTCCGACAACAAGACGTGCAACGGTGAGAGGCGGGCCCGGCTCAGGGTCCTGCAAGATCCAAGCGGGCTTTTCTGTGGATGTTTAACTTGTGGTTTCTCTGTCAGCTCCCACATCGTTCCTGCTCTTCAGCCAGAAGAACTCCATCAACCGGATGGTGATCGACGAGCAGCAGAGCCCCGACATCATCCTGCCCATCCACAACCTGAAGAACGTCCGCGCCATTGACTACGACCCGCTCGACAAGCAGCTCTACTGGATCGACTCCAAGCAGAACGTCATCCGCCGTACGCAGGAGGACGGGAACCAGGTACCACATCCTGCAGGCTAACCCTGGTCCTGGGCTTTCCTTTCAACTGGACTCTACAGTTCTGGGTCTGATCCAGCCTTGTGTTGTCTCGTCCTGTCAGAGTACGACGGTGGTGTCGAGTTTCGTGGTGGCGCCGGGTCCGGGCCTGCAGCTGTTTGACCTGAGCATCGACATCTACAGCCGCTTCATCTACTGGACCAGCGAGGTGACCAACGTCATCAACGTGACCCGAACGGACGGCAGCAGGGTGGGCGTGGTGCTGCGGGGCGAGCACGACAAGCCCAGAGCCATCGTGGTCAACCCGGAGCGTGGGTCAGTACCACTTTCATCTTCATGAACAGGTTCTGCCTCTGGGTTCTGTTTGGCTTGGCTGCAGTTGTCAGTGTGACCACCAGGAGACAGGAAGTGTCCGGGTCTTTACCKGAGTCTGGTGTCTTACTGGCTGGGTCAGGTCAGGAGCTGCAGCCAAGAAGACCACAGAGACCACATATAGACCACGTAGACCATAGACCACGTAGACCACAGCCCTCATAGACCACATAGACTTCAGCCCATGTAGACGTTAGTCCATACGGACCACAGTCCACGTAGACCTCAGTCCATACAGACCTCAGTCCATACAGACCACAGTCCTCATAGACCACATAGACCTCAGTCCATACAGACCTCAGTCCATACAGACCACAGTCCTCATAGACCACATAGACCTCAGTCCATACAGACCACAGTCCTCATAGACCACATAGACCTCAGTCCATACAGACCACAGTCCACGTAGACCACAGAGACCACAGACCACAGTCCTCATAGACCACATAGACCTCAGCCTATGTAGACCTCAGTCCACGTAGACCTCAGTCCATACAGACCACAGTCCATACAGACCACAGTCCACGTAGACCTCAGTCCATACAGACCACAGTCCTCATAGACCACATAGACCTCAGCCTATGTAGACCTCAGTCCACGTAGACCTCAGTCCATACAGACCACAGTCTATACAGACCTCAGTCCATACAGACCACAGTCCACGTAGACCACAGTCCACGTAGACCACAGAGACCACAGACCACAGTCCTCATAGACCTCAGCCTATGTAGACCTCAGTCCACGTAGACCTCAGTCCATACAGACAACAGTCCATACAGACCTCAGTCCACATAGACCTCAGTCTATACAGACCTCAGTCCATACAGACCTCAGTCCATACAGACCTCAGTCCATACAGACCACAGTCCACGTAGACCACAGAGACCACAGACCACAGTCCTCATAGACCACACAGACCTCAGCCTATGTAGACCTCAGTCCACGCAGACCTCAGTCCATACAGACCTCAGTCCATACAGACCCTGAATTGAGACACAGCCTTTGTTTTACTTCCTGGGTTCCTCGGGGTCAGAACTTCCTGTTGTCCTCTGTAGGTACATGTACTTCACCAACCTGCAGGAACGCTCACCAAAGATCGAGCGAGCGGCGCTGGATGGCACTGAGCGGGAGGTTCTGTTCTTCAGTGGGCTGGGAAAACCGGTGGCTCTCGCCATCGACGACGAGGTCGGGAAGCTGTTCTGGGTCGATTCGGATCTGCGACGCATCGAGAGCAGCGACCTGTCTGGTGAGTCTGATGTCACTTCCTGTTACTCAGGCGGTTACATGACATCCTAGTTAAACATCTGTTTATGTTTAAATGGTGAGAACTGGACTAAATGAACCTGAGATCTGGTTTCAGATTGAATCTGATGAGTTTAAATGTTCACTCCTGTCCCTCCCCTGGCTCCTCCCCCCTCAGCTCCTCACCCGTTTTGTTGCCTTTGTTCCTGAAGTTCTCTCCCATGTTATTTTATTTCTCCTTTCCCTGCTGCTTTTATTTTGTAAAACGCTGCAGGCGCCAATCGGGTGGTGATCGCGGACTCAAACATCCTGCAGCCTGTGGGACTGACGGTGTTCGGGAACCACCTGTACTGGATCGACAAGCAGCAGCAGATGATTGAACGCATCGACAAGACGACGAGGGAGGGCCGCACCAAGGTGCAGGCACGAGTGGCCTACCTGAGCGACATCCACGCTGTGCAGGAGCTGGACATGAAGGACTACAGTGAGTCCAGCTTCCTGTTGTTCCTGCTTGTGTCGGAGCAGAGCTCATCATTAACACACCTCCTTCCTGCAGGTAAACACCCCTGTACCAACGATAACGGTGGCTGCTCCCACATCTGCGTGGTTAAAGGAGACGGGACGACGCGCTGCTCCTGTCCCATCCACCTGGTGCTGCTGCCAGATGAGCTCACCTGTGGAGGTAAGCCTCACCTGTGGGTGCTGAGGTCAGGTCTGTGACGTGGTCAGCAGGATGACTGACCCCTCGTTTGGTTTCAGAACCACCCACCTGTTCGCCCAAGCAGTTCACCTGCAGGTCCGGGGAGGTGGACTGCATCCCCAACACCTGGAGGTGTGACGGCTACGTGGAGTGTGACGACAGCAGCGACGAGGAGGACTGCCCCGTCTGCTCCGAGTCCGAGTTCCAGTGTGACAGCCGGCAGTGCATCGACATRAGCCTGCGCTGCAACGGAGAGGTCAACTGTCAGGACAAGTCCGACGAGAATGAGTGTGAAGGTGAGAGTGGGCGGGGCCACGTCATGTGACCAGATGAGGCTAAAGTCCACATGACTGACGCTTAAGACCACATGACTGAAGCTTAAGACCACATGACTGAAGCTAAAGACCACATGACTGAAGCTAAAGACCACATGACTAAAACTAAAGACCACATGACTGAAGCTTAAGACCACATGACTGAAGCTAAAGACCACATGACTGAAGCTAAAGACCACATGACTGAAACTAAAGACCACATGACTGAAGCTAAAGACCACATGACTGAAGCTAAGACCACATGACTGAAGCTAAAGACCTCATGACTAAAACTAAAGACCTCATGACTAAAACTAAAGACCACATGACTAAAACTAAAGACCACATAACTGAAGCTAAAGACCTCATGACTGAAGCTAAAGACCACATGACTAAAACTAAAGACCACATGACTAAAACTAAAGACCACATGACTGAAGCTAAAGACCACATGACTGAAGCTAAAGACCACATGACTGAAGCTAAAGACCTCATGACTGAAGCTAAAGACCTCATGACTAAAACTAAAGACCTCATGACTAAAACTAAAGACCACATGACTAAAGCTAAAGACCTCATGACTGAAGCTAAAGACCACATGACTGAAGCTAAAGACCTCATGACTAAAACTAAAGACCTCATGACTAAAACTAAAGACCACATGACTAAAACTAAAGACCACATGACTGAAGCTAAAGACCACATGATTAAAACTAAAGACCACATGACTGAAGCTAAAGACCACATGATTAAAACTAAAGACCACATGACTAAAACTAAAGACCACATGACTGAAGCTAAAGACCACATGACTAAAACTAAAGACCACATGACTGAAGCTAAAGACCACATGACTAAAACTAAAGACCACATGACTAAAGCTAAAGGCCACATGATT
>NW_013954606.1:1451-1861 GCF_001266775.1 Austrofundulus limnaeus | reverse complement strand
CTACATGACTAAAACTAAAGACTACATGACTAAAACTAAAGACTACATGACTAAAACTAAAGACCACATGACTAAAACTAAAGACCACATGATTAAAATTAAAGACCACTTGACTAAAATTAAAGACTACATGACTAAAACTAAAGACTACATGACTAAAACTAAAGACCACATGACTAAAACTAAAGACCACATGACTAAAATTAAAGACCACATGACTAAAATTAAAGACCACATGACTAAAACTAAAGACCACATGATTAAAATTAAAGACCACATGATTAAAATTAAAGACCACATGACTAAAACTAAAGACTACATGACTAAAACTAAAGACCACATGATTAAAATTAAAGACCACATGACTAAAGCTAAAGACCACATGACTGAAGCTAAAGACCACATGACTG
>NW_013954606.1:0-241 GCF_001266775.1 Austrofundulus limnaeus | reverse complement strand
ATTAAAATAAACGACAACATGATTAAAATTAAAGACCACATGATTAAAATTAAAGACCACATGACTAAAACTAAAGACCAGATGATTGAAGCTAAAGACCACATGATTAAAATTAAAGATCACATGACTGAAGCTAAAGACCACATGACTAAAATTAAAGACCACATGACTAAAACTAAAGACCAGATGATTGAAGCTAAAGACCACATGATTAAAATTAAAGATCACATGACTGAAGCTA
>NW_013954605.1:39563-39981 GCF_001266775.1 Austrofundulus limnaeus | reverse complement strand
TGTGTGTGTGTGTGTGTGTGTGTGTGTGTGTGTGTGTGTGTGTGTGTGTGTGTGTGTGTTCCTCTGACAGTTTTCTTTAGAAGCCTGTTGCTGTTTTTGCATAAAAAATGCTGGGATTTTAAAACATGGCAATTTTGTTTTATGTAAAAAAGATACTAATCTGATTAAACAAATAAAAACAATATGTAGCACTAGATTATATAAATGTTGAATTTTATTTTAAGAAATGGCTAAAAAAATTCTGTGTGGCAGCACATCACTCAGCCTGCACCAGACAAGGCTGATGTTTAAACATTTGTTATTTTTATCATTTTAATGGATGAAGAAAAAGCAGTAACGGCTTCAAGAATCGGCCAAATAAAATCAGCTGCACATATTGGTGTATAGGTTAGACTGATGTCAAAATAATCTGTATCGG
>NW_013954605.1:36421-38563 GCF_001266775.1 Austrofundulus limnaeus | reverse complement strand
ACCCCCCCCCCCCCCCCGACCCATCTGAAAAAGGGGTATCTGGTCATACAAAAATGGTTATTGCTCTAAAGCTATTAAACACAGGAGCTTCAGATTTTTTGGTTGTTTAGCTCTGATGAAGCTCTATCCATCAGGCCCACCACTCAACCCCCCCCCCCCCCCCGACCCATCTGAAAAAGGGGTATCTGGTCATACAAAAATGGTTATTGCTCTAAAGCTATTAAACACAGGAGCTTCAGATTTTTTGGTTGTTTAGCTCTGATGAAGCTCTATCCATCAGGCCCACCACTCAACCCCCCCCCCCCCCCCGACCCATCTGAAAAAGGGGTATCTGGTCATACAAAAATGGTTATTGCTCTAAAGCTATTAAACACAGGAGCTTCAGATTTTTTGGTTGTTTAGCTCTGATGAAGCTCTATCCATCAGGCCAACCTATCACCCCCCCCCCCCCCCCGACCCATCTGAAAAAGGGGTATCTGGTCATACAAAAATGGTTATTGCTCTAAAGCTATTAAACACAGGAGCTTCAGATTTTTTGGTTGTTTAGCTCTGATGAAGCTCTATCCATCAGGCCAACCTATCACCCCCCCCCCCCCCCCGACCCATCTGAAAAAGGGGTATCTGGTCATACAAAAATGGTTATTGCTCTAAAGCTATTAAACACAGGAGCTTCAGATTTTTTGGTTGTTTAGCTCTGATGAAGCTCTATCCATCAGGCCAACCTATCACCCCCCCCCCCCCCGCGACCCATCTGAAAAAGGGGTATCTGGTCATACAAAAATTGTTATTGCTCAAAAACTATTAAACACAGGAGCTTCAGATTTTTGGCGGTTGCTTAGATCTGATGAGGGGCTATCCATCAGGCCCACTATTGCCCCCCCAGAATCCCCCCACCCAAACCACTACAATTTTGGGATGCACCTAGTAGCATGACATTCACTGTTTTCAGTGTAGTTTTGCCACCATCCGTAAGAGGGCTTTGCTGCTCTCAACTGGACCTACTCTACCCTGGCCCCTTTGAGCTGAGCAGAGAGCAGCCTCGATGTGGGCGGCATCATAGTTAAACGTGCAAATCTTGTTTAGTGTATTTGCCACACAACAACTAGATACCACATAGTGGTAACATAATGACCCCCACACACACAAATGCACCAAAACTTAGAAGCCTTTATTCCCAATAAATGTCATGCTACTAGGTTCATCCCAAAATTGTAGTGGTTTGGATGGGGGGATTTTGTTGGGGGGGGCGGGCAATGGTGGGCCTGATGGATAGCCCCTCATCAGATCTAAGCAACCGTCAAAAATCTGATGCTCCTGTGTTGAATAGTTTTTGAGCAATAACCTTTTTTGTATGACCAGATACCCCTTTTTCAGATGGGTCGTGGTGGGGCACTGATTGGTGGGCCTGATGGATAGAGCATCAGAGCTAAACAACCAAAAAATCTGAAGCTCCTATGTTGAACAGTTTCTGAGTTATAAGCATTTTTGAATGTCTAGACACCCCCTCTTTGGATGGAGCCCCCTCCTCAAATATGGGGTGTGTCGTCAAACCGTTGGCTGGCGCAGTGTAGATCAGACTCATCTACAGCCCTGCCAATTTTCATGTTGATCGGTGCAGCTGTTTTTGTGCTACGGTTGACCAAAAATCACTGAAAAAAAAATACAACTCCTGCTTACGTGTGCGGGGGTCATAATAAAAAATGGACCACACCAAAGTAAAAGTACCGAAAGCTGTACTGGACTATCCAGCGATACGATACTTAAAACAATAGAGCAGGATGATAGAATGGTAAGCTAACTGTTAGCTAGCGTTAGCTTCTTCTTGTAGAGTTTAACTCTATGTAAAAMAACAAAAAAGATTACAGTCACTACAAATAATTAACATGAAGTTGATCTCAGCTGTGTGACGTAACCCAGCCTGTAAACATATCAAATGAACATTAACTGATGTCAAATCATGACGTGCAGCCCAGCTAAGATAGAATCACAGGCATGAAATGTAAATAAACACATTTCCAGCACTTATTTGTATGGTCACCACTCTCAGAGATATTTTATTGGTTTTATTTTTTTATTTTTTTGGATGGCCTCCCTTCTCCCCTTAAAGCCATCCTCTCCACACCATTTTTTTTTTTTTTTTTT